>NC_044033.1:533818571-534056071 GCF_901765095.1 Microcaecilia unicolor | reverse complement strand
CCGAGTGGGTGCACACCTGGGAAGCAGTGACCATCAAACGGTTTGGTTTGATATGACGGCTGAAGTGGAGGGCGGCCACTCTAAACTGAAAGTCCTGGATTTCAAGCGAGCTGACTTCAATAAAATGGGGAATACCTGAGGAAGGAGCTGATGGGCTGGGAGGACGTACGAGAAGTGGAAGGACAGTGGTCCAGGCTGAAAGAAGTAATAAATAGGGCCACAGACCGTTATGTAAGGAGAGTAAATATAAGCAAGAGAAAAAGGAAACCGATATGGTTCTCCAAGCAAGTGGCTGAGAAAATAAAGATTAAAGAGTTAGCGTTCCAGAAATATAGAAAATCTCAAGAAGAGGAACACAAGGAGGAATACCGGATGAAACTGAAAGAAGCCAAGAGAGAGGTACATCTGACGAAGGCGCAAGCGGAAGAACAAATGGCTAGAAATGTAAGAACGGGAGACAAAAACTTCTTCAGGTATATTAGTGAAAGGAGAAAGACAAAAAAGGGAATTGTAAGACTAAAAGATACAGCGAAACGCTATGTAGATAATGATGAAGAAAAAGCCAATTTGCTAAATAGATACTTTTGTTCTGTTTTCACTGAAGAAAATCCTGGAGAAGGACCGCGAGGGACTGGCAAATGTACACTTGAGAATGGAGTGGATAAAGCACCATTCACGGAAGACAGTGTGTATCAACAACTTGGACAGCTAAAGGTGGACAAAGCCATGGGACCGGACGGGATCCACCCCAGAATACTGAGGGAGCTCAGAGAGGTTCTGGCAGGTCCTCTTAAAGATTTGTTTAATAAATCCTTGGAGACGGGAGAGGTTCCGAGGGATTGGAGAACAGCGGAGGTGGTCCCTCTTCACAAAAGTGATGATAGGGAAGAAGCTGAAAACTACAGGCCAGTAAGCCTCACTTCGGTTATTGGAAAAGTAATGGAAACGATGCTGAAGGAAAGGATAGTGAATTTCCTGGAAGCCAATAAGTTGCAAGATCCGAGACAACATTGTTTCACCAAAGGGAAATCGTGCCAAACGAATCTCATTGAATTCTTTGACTGGGTGACAGGAGAATTAAATCAAGGATGTGCTATGGACGTAATCTACTTAGATTTCAGCAAGGCTTTTGACACGGTTCCCCACAGGAGGCTCTTGAATAAACTAGACAGGCTGAAGATAGGACACGAAGTGGTGAACTGGATTAGGAACTGGTTGACGGGCAGACGCCAGAGGGTGGTGGTAAATGGAGTTCGCTCGGAGGAGGGAAAGGTGAGTAGTGGAGTGCCTCAGGGATCGGTGCTGGGGCCGATTCTGTTCAATATATTTGTGAGTGACATTACCGAAGGGTTACAAGGTAAAGTTTGCCTTTTTGCGGATGACACCAAGATTTGCAACAGAGTGGACACCCCGGAGGGAGTAGAAAACATGAAAAAAGATCTGAAGAAGCTGGAAGAATGGTCTAACGTTTGGCAATTAAAATTCAATGCGAAGAAATGCAAAGTGATGCACTTAGGGAGTAGAAATCCAAGGGAGACGTATGTGTTAGGCGGGGAGAGTCTGATAGACACGGACGGGGAGAGGGATCTTGGGGTGATAGTATCTGAGGACCTGAAGGCGACGAAACAGTGCAACAAGGTTGTGGCCGCAGCTAGAAGATTGCTAGGCTGTATAGAGAGAGGTGTGACCAGCAGAAAAAAGGAGGTTTTAATGCCCCTGTATAAGACGTTGGTGAGGCCCCACCTGGAGTATTGTGATCAGTTTTGGAGGCCGTACCTTGCGAAGGATGTTAAAAAAATGGAAGCGGTGCAAAGAAAAGCTACGAGAATGGTATGGGATTTGCGTTCCAAGACGTATGAAGAGAGACTTGCTGACCTGAACATGTATACCCTGGAGGAAAGGAGGAACAGGGGTGATATGATACAGACGTTCAAATATTTGAAAGGTATTAATCCGCAAACGAATCTTTTCCGGAGATGGGAAGGCGGTAAAACGAGAGGACATGAAATGAGATTGAAGGGGGGGGCAGACTCAGGAAAGATGTCAGGAAGTATTTTTTCACGGAGAGGGTGGTGGATGCTTGGAATGCCCTCCCGCGGGAGGTGGTGGAGATGAAAACGGTAACGGAATTCAAACATGCGTGGGATATGCATAAAGGAATCCTGTGCAGAAGGAATGGATCCTCAGAACCTTAGCTAAAATTGGGTGGCGGAGCAGGTGGGGGGAAGAGGGGTTGGTGGTTGGGAGGTGTGGATAGTGGAGGGCAGACTTATACGGTCTGTGCCAGAGCCGGTGATGGGAGACGGAACTGGTGGTTGGGAGGCGGGGAATACTGCTGGGCAGACTTATACGGTCTGTGCCCTGAAAAAGAGAGGTACAAATCAAGGTAAGGTTTACACATATGAGTTTATCTTGGGCAGACTGGATGGACCGTGTAGGTCTTTTTCTGCCGTCATCTACTATGTTACTATGTTTATGTTAGAAATAGAGAAGTCCGAGGAGAAAAGTGAGTGGAGAGAAGGGGAGTCCTCAGGATCTTGAAAGAGAAATATACTAGTCACCAGTGAGGACACCAGTGAGGAAGAAGCAAACGATAGTCCTTGAAGAAGGAGAGAAGATGTCACAAGGAAATGATCCAATTAAAGAAAGGAAAAAGAGCAAGAACTAGTGACAGTAAAAGATGTAGAACGTGACAGAAGAAGGTCAAGAGTATGGCCACCCACATGCATTGGGGAATGAACAGACTGTGCAAGATCAAGATCAGAAAGAAAAAACTGGAAAGTAGATGTATAAGGGTGATGAGGAAACTCCATGTGGAATTTGAAATCACCAATTATAAGAAGATTAGGAAAGCTAATAGTAGCATCCGCTAGGGATTGCGTTAAAAGGACTCAATTATGAGAAGACAATGGCATTCAATATTGGGGCCTAATCATTGACCGCCGCTTGCTAAATATTGACTGGCCAATTGTTTGGCAGCCTGTGAGATTCTTGCTCAGAGACTAAAGGGTTGCTCATGTGTCCTCTAGACCCAGGCATCCTGCAGTAAATGCTGAGTGGCAAAGGAGAGGTTGAGGACCAGAAGCAACCCTACATTAAAGTCATTGATTGGGGTTCATTTAAAAAAAAAATGGCCATTGGGAATATGGAGGTGGGGAAGACCAGTGGAACCTTACATTAAAAATTAGGCTTGAGGAGTTTGTGTGTGTGTGTGTGTGTGTGTGTGTGTCTGCCGGGGGGGGGGAGGGGGGTCAGTTGAGAGGGGCTTTGGTTTCAAAAATAGGAATCGCAGAAATATAAAAAATTTCTAATTATCATGGCTTAGGTGGGGGGTAGGGAGAGACACACTTTTTTTTCATATGGCTCGGGTGTTGGGGGTGGGGTGGTGAAAGCTATTATTTTTATATTGGAACCCCTTTAACTTCCTCCCTAAAGCATCAGTTTACACATTCAGGGGCTCAGTGCTCCCAGGGGAAAGTTAACAATACCTGTTGCTTTATTCTTTCTGCATAATAATGAGCTGCTTTGTATGCTTTTGAGGTTTATTTATTTATTGCATTTGTATCCCACATTTTCCCACCTCTTTGCAGGCTCAATGTGGCTTACAATACATCATGAGTAGTGAAAAGTATATAAGAAGATTGACATTTGGTATTGCAAAAGGATCTTGGGTAACATGATAATGATAAAACATGATAGTAGTGTAACAAGTAAATATTGTAAGACAATTCTGAATATGTGTGTAGGAGTTCACATTTATTGATCTTTGTGGTATGCCTTGTTAAAGAGATGGGTCTTCAGTAGTTTGCGGAAGTTGGTTAGTTCGTAGATCGTTTTTAGGTTGCGCGGTAATGCGTTCCATAACTGTGTGCTCAGGTAGGTAAAGTTAGACGCATGCATTAGTTTGTATTTTAGGCCTTTGCAGTTGGGGAAGTGCAGATTAAGGAATGTGCGGGATGATCTTTTAGGTTATTATTATTTAATCTGCATTGTAGTTAAACACATTCGTGCCATAATCCATCTTAGTGAACAGGCTCAGTAAGCTTGTGCTGGGGTGAAGAGAGGGTGAAGTGACTTGCCCAAGGCGACAAGAAGTGTCAGTGTCTTGTTGGTGTCTCTTAAGCACGGAAAAGGACCTTTCTCTGTATCTGTACAGTGCCGTGTACACTGTGGTGCTCTACACAGAAAGGAAGAAGCTTTGCATTGGTGTAATAATGAGTAAAAGTCACTTTACCAGAAGGATTCCTCTTCTACCCTGTCATCAACAGCTCTCTCAGTGCCAAGAGACTGTCAGGTTTCTGCCAGGTGAGGCCAGAGGGTAAACACTTCCATCTAATCACTGCGAAGGGAGTTACAAAGTACAAAGAGGAATGTAAACCAGGAAGTTAAAGAAGCATACAATCAGTGCCTGCTTGTCCTTCCTGTACTAAAACAAACCACAGCTCTCAGGATTAGCAAGGCAGGACTGACAGCTCCTCCAGGACTGAGGAGACAGAGGGCACCTGAGACTGTAGCAGACACCGGCCCTTCAGGACTGAAGAGGGGGAGAGAGAGGACCTGAGACGAGACTCACCAGCCCTTCAGGACTGAAGAAAGGGAGAGAGAGAACCTGAGAGGAGAGACTCACCAGTCCTTCAGGACTGAAGAGAGGGAGAGTGACAGGACCTGAGAGGAGAGACTCACCAGCCCTTCAGGACTGAAGAGAGGGAGAGTGACAGGACCTGAGAGGAGAGACTCACCAGCCCTTCAGGACTGAAGAGAGACAGGATTTGAGATGGACCTCTCAGAACTTCGTCAGACTGGGCACCTTTCAATCCTCAGAAGATAAAGGGGGGATAGTCCTCAGAGCTAAGAGGGGGAACAGACTCCCTCAGCATTCAGGAGACTGTCCAATCCACCTGGGATTTTCTATATTGTGTCTTTTGCTGTAGATAAAGGAACTGATCCAAGAGGTGATGTTTCTCTTCACCTTCAGTCATGTCCTGCAATGAAAATCTTACTAGGACTGAGTTTTAGACTACAAATATATCAGTTTTCTTAGACTGTCAGTGCTGATCTCTCCTTAGTTATCCTGTCCAACAGCAAGAAGCTTCAGACATCTCCTGAGAAGATCAAAAGCATCTTCCCACAGACAGCACAAGAGGGGAAAGAAAGGATACATGTGAAAAGAGGCTTCCTGGGAAGGAGACCGAAGGATGGGGAACTACTGCCAGAAGCACTGTGGGACCCTACAGCCCTATGTGCCTTGCTGCTACCCCTCCACCTCCGAGGATAAGAGAACCTCTTACATTGCTGACAGCATCGTCATCAGTAACCCGATGGTGCAGCCTCCGGTTAACCTGCAACCATCTCAGCCGGTGGCCCGTGCCCCGGCCCAGAGAGCATCACTGTCTTCCAAGTTCTATGTGGCGCTCTACGATTACCAGGCCCGCACTACTGAGGATCTGAGCTTCAAGGCTGGAGAACTGCTGGAGGTGATTAATGGAGAAGACACCCAGCACTCGGGCTGGTGGCATGCCAGAGCCCTGGGATCTGCACACAGAAAGGAGGGCTACATCCCCAGCAACTTCGTGGCCCCCTTTAAGAGCATCGAAGCAGAACCGTAAGTTTCTTTCTATGGTGCAGGTCTGAAGGGAATGAATGAACAGATCCTCTTACTGGGTGGGGGCAGGGGGGGAAGAAATGAAAAGTGTTAAAGAAGATCTGGATGCATTATACTGTATTGGGTCCTGTGCTGGGTATTACAGGAGGGGGTCTGAAAGCTGTGGGCTCCAGGTCCTGTGCTATACACTGTCTATACTGTGCCAGAGGTGAAGGTGAGGACTGAGAGCTTTGGGTGCTGGGTCCCATGCCAGGTGCTGTCTATATGGTGTTGAGGGAGGGGGGTAAATAACTTTTGGTGTCTGAGAAAGAAAACGCTCAACGATATCCCTATTAATGAGCAAGTGAAATGGAGACGCAAACCCAAGAACTGTTCCAGCTGTTAGGGCTGAGCCGCTGAAGAGTGATATCTCCGGCTACCAGTGAATTTCAGTTTGGAAACAAGAGGCTGAAAAGCATAAATTGGAAGTTTCCTAGTTCAAGAGTTATTGACAAGGAATGGGAATAATATAAAAAGAAAATCTTTCCATTGGACTAACATTGCATTTTTTAAACTAGCTTTTGAGAGTTAAAACCTCCTTCCTCAGATCAAAAGACAACAGTGAAATACAGAACTGAATGCTAAAAGCCTTCCGGTGACAGTCCTTATCCCCCTGAGACAGTCATTGGAGGGCTTTTATCATTCACTTATATATTCTGGGATTATCATTTATTTTTTGTTGCATTTGTACCCCGCACTTTCCCACTCATGGCAGGCTCAATGCAGCAGGCAATGGAGGGTTAAGTGACTTGCCCAGAGTCACAAGGAGCTGCCTGTGCCAGGAATCAAACTCAGTTCCTCAGTTCCCCAGGACCAAAGTCCACCACCCTAACCACTAGGCCACTTCTCCACATCCTTTGCTAATCCTGTCCTGATCAGAGGAATAAGGTTTTAGACTCTGAAATCTAGTCAAAAATATGTATGAAGATAAGTCTACTGAAAGATATCACTTTATTTTCCATTTATTTTTATTTATTAACCTGTTCGGGGCATTTGCATGGGAACCTCAGTACTTTTTCCAAAGCAAGAGAAAAAACAACTCACTTCCTGTTATTTTAGCTTTCTTAGATCCAGGTCTCCTGCCGTCCTAAAGAAATCTTTCCACACGGAGAAACCAGCATCTAATTCTGTTTCTATGCCTACTTTCTCATGAATGCAGGCTTGAAGGAAGTCCAGTGACTTCTCCAGGGTACAAGTCCGCTTTTAAGCTCTCCAAAGACGCGGGAGTAATATAGTAACATAACATCTTAGTTTACAAAATGACGACAGATAAAGACCTGACCAGTCCATCCAGTCTGCCCAGCAGTCACACTCATGATTAAACCAACAATCCAAGAATGTAACTAACAACATTTTACTTGCTAAATACTTCCCGTCTCCCACTGAGATGCACAGCACTCACACTCCTACGCGCAATATGAATGTGGTATAAAATACGACAGACTCGATCCTGCTCTATCTTTGCCGTTTTCCGGACACTGATCTTAAAATTACTGGAGCTGCCATGGAAGCTCAGTGCAGCCCATCCTGATCTGTCCTTGCCATATACAGGACACAGACCGTAGAAATCTCCTTCCCATGGTAACATTGCCATGAGGGCCTTTAAGGCAGCCTCTGATCCTGTCTGTCTGTAACACTGTCCACCCCTTTGTTTGTTTGATGCTGAGTACAATGATTTTGTTGTTGCTAACATGTAACATTGGAACCATGTTCCTTTGGTTTGATACTAGGAATTCTACCTGCTGTGATAACCGCTTAGATATTCTATTGATGATTGTATATCAGATAAAGTGACCCCCAGGCTTACTACATGACATACAGTATTGCGTTAGCTATTGATTAGATATTGTAAAACACATTGAGTTCTATATAGCCCACACTGAAAATCCATTGCATTGCTGCTCCTTCTTATACTGTGCTGTTACATAACTGAGGTAAGGTTTTCCACTTACCAGACCTTAACTGTAAAAACTATGGTGCAGTTGGTACAAAGGCAGTGTGGTAAACGTTGAAGGACGATGAGGCGACACAAGCAATGAGGGCCCTAGTGCTGCAATAAGAAAGAAGGCAGCTGCTGCACTGAACTCACCTCCAAACATTACCCCTCATTCCGTTCCCCCCTATCATCCTCAATCTGCTCCTCCCCTGATCAGTTCCCCCCCTCCTCAATCAGCAATCCTGGATCAGACAATCAAACCCCCTAAGGTTAACCTCCCACAAAATAACCCCCTGGGTTCACCCCAACTAGACCCCCCCCCTCCGAGAAGTCAGGAAAGAGCAGCTCCCTGAGTCACCCGCCCTCCCCCACACTTACACAAGAGTTTCCTTGGTAGTGTAGTGGAGAAGCTTTGGGGTGATCCCCCCCCCCTCTGTTATGCCCCTCAAACAAATGGATTCAAAATGGTACCCATGACCCTTAATGTCATTGTACTACCACAAGGGGGCATTACTCCATATAAGGATTATCAATAGAAATCAAACAAAATAAAACATGGAAAAGAAAATAAGATGATACCTTTTTTATTGGACATAACTTAATACATGAGGAAGAAGGGCAACCTTCGAAAGCTAATCAAGAAATGTATTAAGTTATGTCCAATAAAAAAGGTATCATCTTATTTTCTTTTCCATGTTTTATTTTGTTTGATTTCTATTGATAACCTTTAAGAGAGGACTAACATGGCTACCACACCTCTCTCCATATAAGGAGCAATTAACATAGTAACATAGTAGATGACGGCAGAAAAAGACCTGCACGGTCCATCCAGTCTGCCCAACAAGATAAATTCATATGTGCTACTTTTTTATTTGTACTGTCCTCTTCAGGGCACAGACTCTATAAGTCTGCCCAGCACTATCCCCACCTCCCAACTACCAGTTATTTATTAGATGTTATTTATTTATCACACATTATATACAGGTATTTTGTTCCTAAAACACTCACAATCTAAGTTTTTTGTACCTGGGGCAATGGAAGAATAAGTGAATTGCCCAAGATCACAAGGATCTGCACTGGGAACTGAACCCAATTCACCTGGTTCTCAGCCTGCTGCATGAACCATAGGCTACTCCTCCACTCCTGAAAAAAAAAAATCACCCATGGCAGTGTGAAGCAATGTAGGTATTAATATTCTGATTATATAATGATATGCACAATATGTAGGATAACCATAAAGCCTACTGAGATCATGATTACTGACAAATCATTTTTTTCAGGCTTATACGTATAGAAATATTTTGCTGATACATTTGTTGAGACTAATGTTGAGCCATATAGTACATAAGTGTTGCCATACTGGGACAGACCAAAGGTCCATCAAGCCCAGCATCCTGTTTCCAACAGCGGCCAATCCAGGTCACAATATACCTGGCAAGATCCCCCAAAAGTACAAAACATTTTATATTGCTTATCCCCAGACCAAGACAATTCAGGAATTTACAATTATAAAGCTAAAACGACTCAGCAACCATTGATGTTTGTTCGAAGCTGGTATCGGCATTGAGCCAGTATCGGCTTCGAGGAATCATATTGTTGAGCAGTGCATCTTGCATTGCTCCAGTAGCCTCGGCATCGTGGAGTTATCATGTTGTTGAGCAGTGCATTCTGCATGGCTCCAGTAGGCTCATGTCATGGTTGGCGCCGGACTTAGTGATTATTGTAGGAGGAACCGGATTCTGAACCTCGGGCGTTAGAGCAGAAGGGTAAACAATCAGTAAGTGGCACTGTCACTTTAAAAGGTGAACTCCAAAAGTCTTTGATGTTTGCTCGAAGTCAGTATCGGCATCGAGCTGGTTAGTCTGCTGGGTCCCTGCAGTACTATCAGAGCCCACAGAAGCATCCGATTTTCACTGTCTTTCGGGAATACCCTGATCCTGTCCCCCGGGCATAGCAGCAGGGGAGAATACAGAATCTGCAGGCATATCAGTGATGTCGAGCACTACAACCTGCATGGCTCCAGTAGCCTCCATGTCGATGGCGTGCACGGCGCCGGACATACTGTATATTGCATGAAAAACCTGATCCTGACCCCCAGGCGTTAAGAGCGAGAGGGTGAACAGAATCGGTAGAGTGGCAAAGCCAGTGCAGGAGGAACCTAATCCTGACCCCCAGGCATTACAGCGGGGGGGGGGGGGGGGGGGGGGGGAGGGGTTAACACAATGTTTTACATTCATTAGTTTAATAGGATATTTAAAAAGTAAAAAAAGATAGGTACTCAAAAGAACGGTTCATGGTAGCATCGAGGACAATACATTCC
Organism: Microcaecilia unicolor; assembly: GCF_901765095.1. Lineage (NCBI taxonomy): Eukaryota > Metazoa > Chordata > Amphibia > Gymnophiona > Siphonopidae > Microcaecilia > Microcaecilia unicolor. The sequence continues at coordinate 534,046,174 of NC_044033.1, read as the reverse complement.
AGCAACAGCACCATGGGATTGCTTTAGATTGTAAGCTCTCTTGAGCAGGGACTGTCCTCCCCATGTTTAAACTTGTACAGCGCTGCGTAACCCTGGCAGCGCTATAGAAATGCTAAGTAGTAGTAGTAGTAGATATGGACTACCAGTGGTGGAAGGAGTAAAACATCTTTTGAGAAATGAATGGAAGGCAGCCTCTATGAAAGAACTTTAAAGCTGGAGTATGAGGTCAACAGTGGGGTAGTGGATGAGGATTTGCAGTTATCGTTGTACTGCAGTAGGAAGGTATTTTTATTGTATTAGGCAGGATACATTGAAATGTTTGGATGTGTGTGTTTTTTATAGCTGATTTATCTTTGGAATTTGATTTAAAACATTTTGATATAAAGTGCAATTTAGTGATAGTTGTTGAATGATTTATAAGTGTGATACAATTTACAACTATAAGTGTTTTTTTTTACCCAGTGTTGTGATTTGCATTTCATTTTCTGGAGAGGAACCTTTCGTAAGCGGTGAAAAGTTGTAAAGTTTGAAATGAAGTCCAATTATAGGAAGTTGTGGGCTCAGAGATAGATTCCACCTTATGTGTTTACACTTTTGTGGACTGAGGTAACTTATGACAAGCTTATGCAAAATAATACAGCACATTTGTCTAATCTCCACAGTTCATATCATGACTCTCAACCTTAAATTCCTTTCATTCCACATCCCAGAGTAATGTGTTTCTCTTCTCCCACAGTAAAAACATCGATACCGGGATTTCTCCCATTACTCAGCAGCAGACAAATTAGAATGATACATAAATAAATACAAACATTCATTAATTACATCCTAAGAAAGCAAACTGCTAACCACACCCAAGCGATTGGCACAATGCAGATGCGACTCCTGCAGGCTTTCAGACCGCTCACCTCTGAGTTGCTCACTGATACTATCATGCCACCCAGAGGACAAGGCCTAATGAAATGTGAGTCTGGTGCATGTGGCACATGGACTAGAGGTACAGTCAATACTCTAGAATCTTCTACCGCACATCCACTGTGACACCTGTTTGGAAATGCGATTTTTAAAATCCCAGCAAACTTCCATTTCAATTTGCCATTTCTAGTCTGCTTAACCCTCAAGGAACATAAGAATAACCATACTGGGTCAGACCAATGGTTCATTTAGCCCAGTATCCTGTTTCCAACAGTGGATGAGCCAGGTCACAAGTACCTGGCAGAAACCCAAATAGTAGCAACATTTCATGCTACCAATCCCGGGACAAGCAGTGGATTCTCCCATGTATATCTCAATAGCAGACTATGGACTTTTCCTCCAGGAACTTGTCCAAACCTTTTTCAAACCCAGATATGCTGACCGCTGTTACCACATCCTCTTGCAGCGAGTTCCAGAGTAGAGAATGACACGGGGACCTATGGTAACCAGGAGGGGATGGGGACACGGACAGATCCCAAGGAAGTACTAAAATAAGGGCCATAATGCAGTTTTGTGCATTTCTCAACAAATTTAGTTCTGCAAACAAACATAGGTAATGAGCTGCATTACATAATTATCATCTACACTGCCTAATTTTGTATAGATTTTGCATTGCACTTTAAAAGTGGGACAACTTCCCTATGAGGAAAAGCTAAAGTGGCTAGGGCTCGGGAGATATGATAGAGGTCTATAAAATAATGAGTGGAGTTGAACGGATAGACGTGAATCGCTTGCTTACTCTTTCCAGAAATACTAGGACTAGGGGGAATGCAATGAAGCTACAGAGTAGTAAATTTAAAACGAATCGGAGAAATTTTTTCTTCACTCAACACATAATTAAACTCTGGAATTTGTTGCCAGAGAATGTGGTAAAAGCAGTTAGCTTAGCAGGGTTTAAAAAGGTTTGGATAATTTCCTGAAAGAAAAGTCCATAAGCCATTATTAAAATAGACTTGGGGAAAATCTGTTGCTTATTTCTAGAATAAGCAGCATAAAATCTGTTTTGCTGTTCTGGGATCTTGCCAGGTACTTGTGACCTGGATTGGCCACTGTTGGAAACAGGATGCTGGGCTTGATGGACCTTCGGTCTGTCCCAGTATGGCAATACTTATGTTTTTATGTTCTTAAGTTACTTTATCCATAGAGACTGCAAATAGCTCACGGGAAAATTAGGAAAAAGCAAAATTAGGCAGGTTATCAGGTGATAACAATTGGAAGAAAAAGTCTAGTGGGCAAATTCATTAACAGCCATGAGCCAGACAGACTTGGGAAGGTCACATCTTATTGCCAGGAGCCAGAGGTGAATCGACTGGTTAACACCTTCCACGGACCTTCAGTCTTTGCCTGCATGACTTATGCTTCATATCTATAAGTGGAAAAGAAGTGAAGGGAACAGCAGAGACTATTTGTAAAAGAATGTAAACACCTGTGAGTAGCTGAGGTTTGGTGTTCCTGTCTTTCTCTGTAATAGCATCCACGTGAAGCAGCTGTGGGATGATGGAAGGCTTGTGAAATCCAGGCTTTGAGCAAATAGATACGTGTGATCTGTTATTGAAATTGTTTAAGCCGGGTGACTCCCAGCAAACTGAGCAGCAACCGGCTCCTCTAATAGACCGGCCTTTCCAGTCACCATTAGCTAAAAATAGCTGAGCACTCCAGGAGCAAGGAGAAGACAACCCTGATCTCCTCTCTCATTATTCTGCTAATTGAGGTCAAATCTCTAGGGCTGTGCTGGTGCTCTAGGTGATGGAGCAATTGGGGGTCACAGTGCACAGATATCTTCCTGGTGTCAGTTCACTTTCAGAAACTTCATGTGCCTGGCTGTGTGCACCTGCTGCTCCCCTGGCACAGGGCGAGGGATTACAGAAGGGAGTGTACAGTCTTGCGTAAACTGCTGTAAAACTGTATTTAAACAGTAAACTTCCTTTACTGTTTAAATGCTTGGGTGCATAAAGAGCGGCATGACCAGCAGGAAAAAGGAGGTGAGAGTGCCGTTGTATAAGTCTCTGGTGAGGCCTCATTTGGAGTACTGCGTGCAGTTCTGGAGATCACACCTATGGAAAGATATAAACAGGATGGAGTCGGTCCAGAGGGCTGCTATGAAATTAGTAAGTGGTCTTGAACGCAAAAATGATAGGGACAGGCTTATGAACCTCAACATGTATACGCTGGGAGAGAGGAGACATGATAGAAACGTTTAAATATCTCAAGGGCATTTATGTACAGGAAGAGAGCCTTTTTCAAATGAAGGAGAGCTCTGGAATGAGGGGGCATATGACAAAGTTAAGAGAGAATAGGCTTAGGAGGAGTAACCTAAGGACGTATTATTTCACAGAAAGGATGGTGGAGTTGTGGAATAGCCTCCCGGTGGAGGTGGTGGAGTCGAGGACTGTTCCAGAATTTAAAAAGGCATGCGATAAGCATGTGGGATCGCTTAGGAACAGGAAGCATTAGGGGTTACAAAGGATGGGCAGACTGGATGGGTCACATGGCCTTTATCTGCCATCATGTTTCCCTGTTTGCCTCTTATAAGCTGGGGGGGGGGGGGGGGGTGGAGAACAGACAGAAGAGGCGTAAGACTTGCACTTATGCATATATTAAGTAAACGCACAGATTTCTAATAGTCGCAGGTGATTGGACCTGCCAGGCATTCCCTGCATTAAATGAATGCTAAATGCATCTCTCTGCCCTTCCTGCCTTTGTAAAATTACTCTACATCGAACAAAAGACAAAGAACAGCCTCCCTGGACACTTCGTGTTCTGCTGTTTCACTTCTGTATTCACTCACTGATGCGCTGGTATATTTTGGCTCACACCTCTTTCGACTGTAGTGCAAGGCAAGCTACATTCAGGTACAACAGGAATTTCCCTGTCCCGGGAGGACTCATAGTCAAGAAGAGGAGCCAGTTCTGCATGTAAATTATACAATAGAGTACGTATCATTGGTGCCACTGAATCCAACTTTCACAATTGAGTGCTGGAGCGATTCTATAAGATATGTGGCCAAATCGCTTAATACGTAAGTGAAGGAGGAGCAGTATGGGTGGGTTATGGGCATGTCATGGGCGTGTCTCGGAGATATACTAAGTTCTGTGCATTGCAGGGCAATATTAGGCACTCAAAGTGCCACTGACTTGATGTAACTTTTCATGAGCCAACGCCAACTCACAGTCATTTCTGTAAGTTTGTACCCGAGACGCTGGAGGGTTCCATGACTTCCCATGATCACAAGGAGCCACAATGGGGTTTGAACTGGGCTTCTCTGGTTCTTGTTCTGCTGCCCTAAGCTTTACTCCCTCCACTCCTGCATTTCTATGCAATGTGACAAGACCTGAGTTGGATCAGCACATTTGCAAAATGGAGCCAGTTGATAAGGAAGGAATATTCCCTCCAGTAGTGACCGAATTCTGCTCTTTGAAGGTTGTACAGACAGAGAGTTCCAGGTTATAGAAGTTGAGATATAAGCAGGTACCTTTTGGAAGCCTTCAGCCCCATTTAGAAGAGAATAGTAGATTTCCAGATACATAGAAGAGTGGCAAGTGCAGAGACTTAAAGGAAGCATATTGTGGCCATGGTTTGGATGGTCGTTCAGGACTCAGTTTCAGAACAGCAAAACCATGTCAACAGTGGATCAAAGATGCCGATGCTATACCTATCTCAGTAAGGTAACATAGCACCCAGAGCCAAACCCAGCTCTGCACAACTACTCTAGAGAAGGTGTTGATGTGAGTATGTGCTCTAGTCATCATTCACTCAGCTGTGCCCTGAGATGCCAACCTCTACCCCACCAACACCTGTGGACAGTGTCTGAAAAAGTAACAGATATAAATATGTACTTTTCATGCTTGTACATGTCTGTGCGATTTCAGAAGAGCCCCACTCCATGTGTAAAACAAGACGCCCTTTCTAGTCCCAATTCACTCTCAAGCAGACACTGTGGGGGAAAACTCTACAAACTCATTATAGTCTACTCAGACTTGATTGGCATCTTTCTGGAGTTGGGGCTCAGAATATTCCTCCTGCAACATCTCTGTCTTTCTTCTTTTTGGAAGGCCGTCTTGAATGGAAAAGAAATGGGCCTAGAGGTATAGACTTGGATTCTAATCTTCACAGAGATTCTGGAGGACTAACTAGCTAAATCTACTGTCGCATCAGGAGTCCCTCTTTAGTGGGCTGTGACTGTATGAACAGAGGTCCATTTTGCAGTTCTGATCTCATGGGTTACTAACATCACCATAGCTCTGACCTTCTGACCTATGACATAACCCTCAGGCGTCAAACCTGCCTGGGCATAAGTGAAGCAAATGCAGCCTGCTAGCCAATTGCTAGGGTCAAAAGAAGCAAAAGGTTGAGTGAACTTTCTAAGGATTTTAGTCCATTGAAATAGAAGGTCAAAGCGCTTTTGCAACGCAATGTATTCAATGCAGTTTTTACCTTTGTGGGCATGAGGCCTAAGAAAAATATTGGTAGGATGATGGGTTGGTTGAGAGGAAACTCAACTATGACCTTTGTAAAGAACTTAGGATGAATGTGCAGAACCACTGTGACGTAAAATGTAGTCTAAGGCGGATTAGTTACAAAGAACCTGGAGCTCACTCAGTCTGTGGACTACAGTTACCACCACCAAAAGCACTTCAGTTAAGTATTAAGTGGGTTAAGTGGCTCAAGACAATGTTGAGGTCCCATCACACTGCAGGAGGCTCGATGGGAGTCTTCAACAGAAGTAAATGCAAATAAAGAAAACAAAGGCTGTACAGGGTTGGGGGGTTACCTTTTACATGATGGCGATTCTAAGGAGTAGCCTAATGAGGTTGGCTTTCAAATCTGACTCAGACAGATATAGAAAGTATTCAAGCAGTTGTTATGGGACAGAAGAAAAGGTTTATGGCCTTCCTCTCACAGTCAAAAGAGCAACGGGACTTGTGATCGTATGTAATGATCATAAAGTGGCCAAGCAGGTAGAAAAGGCGTCAGTGAACGCTAGAAGGATGCTTGGGTGCATAGGGAGAGGAATGTCCAGTAGCAAAAAGGAGGTGATGATACCCCTGTATAAGACTCTGATGAGACCTTATTTAGAATACTGTGTAGAATTCTAGAGATGCACCTTCAAAAAGATATAAATAGGATGGAGTAGGTCCAAAGGGTGGCTACTAAAATGGTCAGTGGTCTTTGTCATAAAGCGCATAGTGACCCACTTTGTATACTTTAGAAGAAAGGCGGGAGAGGAAAGCTATAATACAGGCACTTAAATACCTATGCGGCATAAATGCACTGAGGTAAGTCTTTTTCAGTTGAAAGGAAGCTCTGGAATGAGGGGGCTTAGGATGAAGGTGAAAGGGGATAGAAGTAACCTGAGGAAATACTTTTTCATGGAAAGGGTGGTGCATTCGTGGAACGGTCTCCCAGTGGAAACAGTATCTGAATTCCAAAGAGCTTGAGACAAGTACAAAGAATCACTAAGGGAGAGGAAGAAATGGGCATACTGGATAAACCATATAATCTTTATCTGGGGTAAAGGGTTGTAGATTTGATAAACTCCCTTTCTGTGATACAACCAAGGCAGTTTTACATTTGCCTTCATTTTTCTGTGGTTCTTCTATAGTTTGGTGAGAGATATGATGTCACGGAGCTTGTGCGAGGCCTGTGTATACCTCTGTGCAATACGTGCTCAAGGTCCATTGAGATTATCTTTTTTTGAGACATGCCAGGGGAGTTGTATGCATCGTTGAAGTCATGTGGCCTAACATCCTCAACAAGTTCCATGTTGATGTCTGCTGACTCATCTGAATTTTTTTCCTCTACAGACATTAGATTGAAGATTCTTTGTTGTGGCAAAAAGGCTTTTGTATGAGTCACTTCTAGCAGAGCTTCTATGAATTCCAATTGTTGTGACATGTTCAGCTGAGACTTCTGGTAGTTTATGTTAAACCCTAGTAACTCCAGCACCCAGAAGGTTATGCACATTGGTTCTTCTGTTTATTTTTGAGATGTGGTCTTGAATAGCCAATAATTCAAATAGAAAAAAATTGCACCCCCAGTCTGCATAAGAACTTACTAGGTAAGAACAATGGTTCATCTAGCCCAGTATTCTGCTTCCAACAGTGGCTGATCAAGGTCACAAGTACCTGGCAGAAACCCAAATAGTAGCAACATTCCATGTAGAACCCCAAAGAGTAGCAACATTCTGGAATCCTAAAGAGTAACAAGATTCCATGCAGAATCTCAAAGGATAGCAACATTCCATGTAGAACCCCAAAGAACAGCAACATTCTGGAATCCGAAAGATTAATACGATTCCATGCAAGATCTCAAAGAATAGCAACATTCCATGCTAACAATCCCAGGGCAAACAGTGGTTTCCTCCGTGCCTATCTCAATAACAGACTATGGACTTTTCCTCCAGAAACTTGTCCAAACCTTTTTTTAAACCCAGATTCACTAACTGCTGTTATTACATCCTCTGGCAGTGATTTCAGAGCTTAACTATTTTTTGAGTGAGCAAATATTTCCCCCTATTCTTTTTAAAAGTATTACCATACAATTTCATTGAATGTCCCCTAGTCCCCCTATATTGATATACTGCTATGAACAAAAGGCATTTTTTGAATACCCAAGGAGCTGACACAAGGCCAAGGACAGAATGGGGCTCATTTTCAAAGAACCTAGACTTACCAAGTTCCATAGGTTACTATCGTAACTTTGTAATAGTGGTAGTGGTGTTTCCCTGTGATGAATTTGTGACTGGGATGTATCTAAGAACATAAGCATCGCCATGCTGGGACAGACCGAAGGTCCATCAAACCCAGTATCCTGTTTCACAAGTACCTGGAAAGATCCCACAAGCTGCTTATTCTAGAAATAACATAGTAAATGATGGAAGATAAAGAACTGGGTGGTTCATTCCATCTGACAAACAAGGCAGATCCCTGTTTAAAACGCTAAGATTATTTAAATTTTGCATTGATTCCATCCTCTTCCCCTACAGGGATCCTCTGTGTTTATTCCACATTTTAAAATTCTGTCACTGTTTCTGCTCCTACCACCTCCACTTGGAGAGGATTCCAGGCATCCACCTCCTTCACCCTGTAACCTCAATTCATATTCTCTACTTCCACTGTTTCCCCGTCTCTGAAAATAAAAGATTAGTTTGTATACTAATACCGTTCAAGAATTTAAATGACTGCATCGTAGAATAGACATATTCAGGTCTTTAAGTTCTTTTCCATATATTTTTTGGTACAAACCCTACACCATTTTTGTCACCTTCCTCTGAACTGCTTTAAGACTTTTTATGGTCTTGGTGAGATAGGACCTCCCACGCTGTACACAGTACTCCAAGTGGGGCCTCACCAATGACCAGTAACGAGGCATCAACACTTCCTTTTTTTCTGCTGGTTAGTTCTCTTGGTATTGCAGCCTAGCATCCTTCTTCATTTGGCCACAGCCTCGTCACATTGTTTCACCATCCTCAGATACTACCACCTCAGTGCTCCCATTTCCATGCCTATCAGCCTTTCTCCTTCAATTGCATTCAGTTGCTTTGAATTTCTACTCTCCAAGTACATCACTTTGCATTTTGTTGCATTAAATTTTAACTGCCAAGGATTAGACCATTCTTCCAGTATTTGTAGATCACTTCTCATGTTCTCGGCACCCTACTACTATTTAGCATTTCTATAGCGCTACAAAGCGTACGCAGCACTGCACAAACATAGAAGAAAGACAGTCCCTGCTCAAAGAGTTTACAATCTAGTAGACAAGAAATAAAGCAAACAAATCAATTAATGTGTAGAGGAAAGAGGAGAGGAGGGTAGGTGGAGGCGAGTGGATACAAGTGGTTACGAGTCAAAAGCAATGTTAAAGAGGTGGGCTTTCAATCTAGATTTAAAGATGGTCAAGGATGGGGCAAGACGTAGGGGCTCAGGAAGTCTATTCCAGGCATAGGGCGCAGCAAGACAGAAGGAGCGAAGTCTGGAGTTGGCAGTAGTGGAGAAGGGAACAGATAAGAAGGATTTATCCAGGGAACGGAGTGTGGAGAGATACTGGGGAGCAGCAGAGCGAGTACATTAATAGGTTAGTAGAAGAAGTTTGAACAGGATGCGAAAACGGATAGGGAGCCAGTGAAGCGACATGAGGAGAGAGGTAGTATGAGTAAAGCGACCCTGGCGGAAGACGAGACGGGCAGCACAGTTTTGAACCGACTGGAGAGGGGAGAGGTGACTAAGTGGAAGGCCAGCAAGAAGCAGATTGCAGTAGTCCAAATGAGAGGTGACAAGGGTGTGGATGCGGGTTTTGGTAGAGTGCTCAGAAAGAAAGGGGCGGATTTTATGGATGTTGTAAAGAAAGAAATGACAGGTCTTGGCGGTCTGCTGGATATGAGCAGAGAAGGAGAGAGAAGAGTCAAAGATAACCCCAAGGTTTCGAGCTGAAGAGACAGGGAGAATGAGAGAGCCATCAACAGAAATAGAAAACGGGGGGAGCGGGGAGGTGGGATTTCGGGGGGGGGGGGGGAATGAGAAGCTTGGTTTTGGTCATATTTAATTTCAGGTGGCGTTGAGACATCCAGACAGCAATGTCAGATAAGCACGCTGAAACTTTGGTTTGGATGCAAGGTGAGATATCAGGGGTAGAAAGGTAGATTTGGGAGTCATCAGCATAGAGATGGTAGGAAAAGCCATGGGATGAGATTAATGAACCAAGGGAAGAAGTGTAGATAGAAAAGAGGAGGGGACTAAGAACAGAACCCTGAGGTACGCCGACAGGCAGAGGGATAGAAGTAGAAGAGGATCCACCAGAGTGAACACTAAAGGTGCAGAGGGAGAGGTAGGAAGAGAACCAGGAAAGCCCTGGAATCCAAGTGAGGACAGGGTATCGAGAAGTATGCTGTGATCGACAGTGTCAAAAGCAGCGGAAAGATCAAGAAGAATGAGGATGGAATATTGACCTCTGGATTTAGCCAGTAATAGGTCATTGGAGACTTTAGTAAGCACAGTTTTGGTTGCGTGGAGAGGGCGAAAACCAGATTGTAGTGGGTCAAGAATAGCATGCCCACTGTATTACAAATCTTGGTGTCATCTGCAAAAAGACAATCTTTTCCTTCCAACCAATGTGGACAGTAGTGCATGTATGTGAGATAGTTTACACATGCACATTGGTGCATGCAAACAAAATGGCTTATGCATGCATAATACACATGCACAGTGGTGCATGCATGCAACATGGTTTACACATGCACAGTAATGTGTTCATGTGAGATGGTTTACACATGTGCAGTGGTGCATGCATGAAAGATGCTTTACACATGCACAGTGGTGTGTGAGCATGTGGGATGATTTACACATGTACAGTGGTATGTGTATGTGAGATGGTTTAAGCATGCACAATGGTGACTGCAAGATGGTTTAGACATGCACAGTGGTGTGTGCATGCGATACGGTTTACATATACGCAATGATGCATGCATGCAAGATGGTTTTCACATGCACAGTGTTGTGTCTGTGTGAAATGGTTTACGCATGTGCAGTGATGCGTGTGAGATGGTTTACACATGTGCATTGGTGCATGCATGAAAGATGCTTTACACATGCACAGTGGTGTGTGAGCGTGTGGGATGATTTACACATGCTGTTTATAGTGAAGTCTTAGGGAAGGCCATAATATGGTCCTCCCCTAATGACTACCCAGTCACAGAGAAGGCCGTAACATTCTTCCCTCTTATCCTTCCACTTATAAGGAATATAATAATTTGGACAGGTGAGGCAATAGGGTTTCTGTCTCCCAACACTTACCCCAAGATACAGTGGACCAGCCATTCCCAAAATATAGTGTGACAGAATAGACAGAAAGAAATTAGAGAAGACAGAGACTATGTTTCATCTAAAGGAAAAGTCTTTATTACTTACCAATTATAGATGATAACAAGGCAATAAGGCAATAAGGCAATAAAGCAATTAGGCAAAATAAGTCAGGCGAAGTAATTAGAGTAATCAGAATAATCAAGTAATAACAAAGCAATCAAATCAGGTAACAGCAATTTGTTACGAGAGGGAGACCTCTGTGATGAAGAATCACTCGGTTGATCATCTCAGCCCTCCCGACTAGATATAACACAACAGTGCCTTATATACAGTAGATTGGGCATCAATCCCCTCCCAATTTGCAATTTCAGCTAATTTCTGTCTTACTTTATTGTTCCATAGGTAAGAGATCTTGTAAATGGGCATCAGTGAAACTGAGAATGTTATGTCACGGTGAATGGGACATCTTGCCTTACAGATAAAACCCAGAAACAAAAAGGCATATATGAGATTGTTTACACATGCGAAGTGCTGCATTGTGTTAGATGGTTTAAGCATGTGCAATGGGGACTGCAAGATGGTTTACACATGCACAGTGATGTGTCTGTGTGAAATGGTTTACGCATGTGCAGTGATGCATGTGAGAAGGTTTAGACATGTGCATTGGTGCATGCATGTGAGATGGTTTACACGTGCATAGTGGTGTGTGCATGCAACATGGTTTACACATGTGCAATGGTGTGTGAATGTGAGATGGAGATGTTTACACAAGCACAGTGGTGCATGCATGTTAGATGGTTTACACACACTATGCATATTTATCAGATTGTTTACACATATGCAGTGGTTCATGCATGTGAGATGGTTAACACATGTGCAGGGGTGCATAAGTGCGAGATGGTTTATACATGTGCAATTCTGCATGCATGTGAGATGCATTACATAAGCGCCATGGTGCGTGCATCTGAGATGGTTTACATATGCACAGTGGTGCTAGCATATTATATAGTTAACACATGCGCAATGGTGCATGAAAGTGAGATGGTTTACACATGTACAATGATGCGTGCCTGCTAGATGGTTTACACATACTCCATGGTACATGCAGGTGAGATGGTTTACATGTGCAGTAGTGTGTGCATGTGAGATGGTTTACACATGTGCAGTGGTGCACATATATTAGATGGTTTACATACATGCAATGGTGCAGACATGTGAGATGGTTTACACATGCGCAGTGGTGCATGCATATGTACATAAGTATTGCCACACTGGGACAGACCAAAGGTCCATCAAGCCCAACATCCTGTTTCCAACAGCGGCCAATCTAGGTCACAAATACCTGGCAACATCCTAAAAAAGTTCAATACATTTTATGCTGCTTATCCCAGAAATAAGCAGTGGATTTTCCCCAAGTCATTTTAATAATGGTCTATGGACTTTTCCTTTAGGAAGCTGTCCAAACATTTTTTAAACCCTGCTAAGCTAATCACCTTTACCACATTCTCTGGCAACAAATTCCAGAGTTTAATTACATGTTGAGTGAAGAAAACTTTTCTCCGATTCGTTTTATATTTACTACATTGTGGCTTCATCGCATGCCCCCTAGTCCAAGTATTTTTGGAAAGCGTGAACAGAGGCTTCACATCTACCCGTTCAACTCCACTCATTATTTTATAGACCTCTATCATATCCCCCCTCAGCCGCCTTTTCTCCAAGCTGAAGAGCCCTAGCCACTTTAGCCTTTCCTCATAGAGAAGTCGTCCCACTCCCTTTATCATTTTCGTCGCCCTTCTCTGCACTTTTTCTAATTCCACTATATCTGGGATAAGCAGTAAAAAATGTTTTTTACTTTTTTGGGATCTTGCCAGGTATTTGTGACCTGGATTGGCCACTGTTGGAAACAGGATGCTGGGCTTGATGGACCTTTGATCTGTCCCAGTATGGCAATAATGTACTTATATATATGAGTTTCTAATTTCTTCAGGAGTCTTTCATGAGGTACTTTCTCAATCGCCTTTTGAAAATCCAGATACACATGTGCAATGGTGCATGCATGTGAGATGGTTTACATGTGAGCAGTGGCGCGTGCATGTTACATGTAAAATTTACCCCCTAAATTCTCACAAACACCTCATCTGATTACCCTGGAAATCAAGACACATAGGGGCTGATATTTAGTGAGAGCTATCCAGGTCGGAGCGACTCCTATCCACTCGATCCAGATCTGTATTTTCAGTGCCACTATATGGGGCATGTTGGAGGCCCGGGGAATTTTGTCCCCCCTGCCCCCCCTCTCGGCGGCTATGAGTAAGAGAGTAGGAAGAATTAGAAAGTAAGGTGATTGATTTGAAGAAAGTTGCACATGAGGTCAGAGAGATGGTTAAATATTATCTCAGCTAGTTAGGGTTACCATATGGCTCCAGAAAAAGGAGGACGGATTGAGCCAGCCGGGTTTTACTTCCATTGCTTTGAAAGCAATGGAAGTAAAACCCGGCTGGCTCAATTACTTCCATTGAAAGCAATGGAAGTAAAACCCGGCTGGCTCAATTACTTCCATTGAAAGCAATGGAAGTAAAACCCAGCTGGCTTAATCCGTCCTCCTTTTTCTGGAGCCATATGGTAACCCTAGGCATGTGGGGCAGAGTTTCTACTTCTCAGGTAACTGCCCTGATAAAGTTAGGATAGCAAGAAGGCTGTCCTGAACTTCATCTAGTTACTAATCAGTGGCTGAGTTATATCCAGCAGTGAGTATCCGTCTATACAATAAGCACCGTGACTACAAGCCATTGTGGCTGAATATGGAGGGTAGGGGGGGATGGAATTGTTAATAAATATAAAAACATAGACAAAATAAAATAATGGCACCTGAGGTTGTGCAAAAAAAGAGCAAGGAAACCAGCACTGGCCCCTTGAAGTCTGATTCCCACTGCAGCTCCTTGTGACTCTGGGCAAGTCACTTAACCTCCATTGCCCCAGGTACAAAATAAGTACCTGAATATATGTAAACCACTTTGAATGTAGTTGCAAAAACCTCAGAAAGGCAGTATATCAAGTTCCATTTCCCCTTTCCCCCTTTCCCCCTTTCCCTTATGACATCACAATATCAGAAGTGAGCCAAGTATTGGGCAATCAAGCCATTGTGACATCACTGATGAGGTTGGCTCTTATTGGTGGAATGAGTGGAGGCGTAGCCTAGTGGTTAGTGCAATGGACTTTAAGCCATTGTGACATCACTGATGAGGTTTGCTCTTATTGGTGGAATGAGTGGAGGAGTAGCCTAGTGGTTAGTGCAGTGGACTTTGATCCTGGGGAACTGGGTTCGATTCCCACTGCAGCTCCTTGTGACTCTGGGTGAGTCACTTAACCCTGCATTGCCCCTGGTACAAAATAAGTACCTGAACACATGTAAACCGCTTTGAATGTAGTTGCAAAAACCTCAGAAAGGCAGTATATCAAGTTCCATTTCCCTTCCCTTTCCCTTCCAGCACCATGTCCCTCACCATTCCCTGTGTTCCAGTTCCCAAACCCAGAACTACAATGTTGTGCAGTAATTTGAAGGGGGGGGGGGGGGAGAGGGTATGAGTACAGTTACTGTTCTTAAACCCTACCCCCCCCCCCCCCACACTTCTCACAGACCTCACTGGCCCTCCTCCTCTCTTGGGTCCAGTGGAACAGCCCTTTCTCAACATCTGCACCATTTCACACAGTCTCTGTTTTAAGCCCCCAGTGATGCATTTACCGCACTCATGTAAGCTCCTGACAGCTCAGTGGAAAACCTGGGCTGGATTACAAAAGAGGGCCTGATTCTAGACCAGGAACTTTCTCCCTGTTAAACTTTGCTGTATTTATTATCTGCATTCAGTAGTTATTATGCTTGGAAACTTTTTCTGAACAATGCATACTCCCTTCTGGCCTCACCCTCTTGATACTATTATGTGTAGTGATACCAGAAGGTTATACGACTTTGGACTTTGATATCTTGAGACACAATAGAACAATATTAAAGTAGAGGAGTGGCCTAGTGGTTACAGCAGCAAGCTACAACCCAAGAAAATCTGAGTTCAAACCCCTCATCTGACTATTGTGATCTGATTGATTTATTAGGAGTTATTTACCACCTTTTTGAAGGAATTCTCCCAAGGTACTGAGCTCATCTTTATCTGGACAAGCCCATCACTCAATCCTCAGTTGCCTCCAGGGTCGGGAAAATACTTATTCTACCTGAATGTTACTCACCTTTCCAAAAGAGAAGAATCCAGTGTGTATTTTTTGTTTGGTATTTTTTATTTTGATTGTTATGAGGGTCATTACCATTGGTAAATCTTGATTTACATATGGAAAAGGGTCTTTAAGGAAACTGATGAACCACATAAAGATATGCGCAGTGGCTGGAAGGCTTGTACTGTCATGCCATGCATGTGTAGATATGTTCCAGGATTGTACCGTGGGCAGAGTCACATGTTAATCAACGTACCTTATCTGCTTCTTCTCCCAAATGGGTGTATATGTTAGGAATTATTAGGAATGAATGGAAAAGAAAAATGAAGACGTTATAATGCCTTTGTATCGCTCCATGGTGCGACTGCACCTCAAATATTGTGTACAATTCTGGTCACCGCATCTCAAAAAAGATATAATGGAATTTGAAAAGAGCAATGAAAATGATAAAGGGGATGGGACGACTTCCCTATGAGGAAAGGCTAAGGCAGCTAGGGTTCTTCAGCTTGCAGAAAAGTCAACTGAGGGGAGATTATAATAGAGGTACATAAAATAATGAGTAGAGTGGAACGGGTAGACATGAATCGCTTGTTTGCTCTTTCCAAAAATACGCCTTTTTGAAGGAATTCACTCAAGGCAGTGTACAGTAAGAATAGATCAAACATGAGCAATCGGCAATTACAGCAGTAAAAATATTCAAATAATACAAAGGAAATTGGATATTTTGCCAGAAGGATAATATAAATTGGACACTAATAATTTTGGAGAAATCTCACAGACTGTGAAAACTTCAAGAGATTGTACCTTCGTTGGAACAAATTTGGATGTTTTGAGCTAAGTAAAGTTCACTTCCTGTTAGAAATAGGAATCCATTCATTAGTAAGGATGGAAGTTTGAGCAATTTTGGGAACGTTATGAGACTTTTTGTTCTATATTGAGGTGTCTTTACTTCAAGGAAGGTTTTTTCTTTTGAATGAAGATTTCAGTCCAGTGAGTGACGATTAATTAGTGTTTGGCTAGGTGATTTATATTCATAGCGTGATTTAGTGTCATGGGTATTTAGATCTGTATCTTGTTAAATTTTGTTATCCTCCCTTCCGTTTTTTAAACACAGATTTTTCTCCCATTTCTTCATAAATTTTGAAATATTTTGGGAGTTTTTCTCTGTGTTTTTTTTTCGGAAGGTGGTGGAAGCCAGTGATGGTAATATTTATGGTGGAGCATAAAAGTCAGGCTCCCTGATATACTGAGGCTATTTTTTAAAATTTGGATATACTCTATTTTTCAGATCTGAATCCCCACTGTGACACTATATTTGAGTGATGTGTTTGATAGTTTCTTTATAATATACTACTTACAATGTCAATACAATACGTAAAAGAACATTTTAATTGACAGCGAAGGGTAAAGCAAAGATGGAACATATAGACAGGTAAGAGAGTATGAAGAGTTAGAAAGTAAGGTGATTCATGTTTATAGTGGAGTCCGTTCCCTCCCCCCCTCCCCATTAACTACCTAGTCCACAGGGAAGAGCTATAATATATGGGAATTCCTTCTCTGATATATTTCTACTTACCATAGGAAATATGCCATTTGGAAATGAGGGGCAAATAGGGTTTCTGCCTCCTTACACCCACCCCAAGATACAGTGGACAGAGAAGACAGAAAAGACAGAAGCTATTTTCTTTTTAGAGGGATAGTCGTTATTCCAATATAGATGATAACAAAGCAATCAGGCAATAAAGCAATTAGGCAATAAAGCAATTGGGCAAAGTAATCAGGCAGAGTAATCAGGCTAAGTAATTAGGTAAAGCAATCAGACCATAACAATTATGAGAGGAACAGATATCACTGTGGTAAATATGTACTCAGTTGATTATCTCCGCCTCTGTCTAATACAATACAGCAGTGCCTTATATACAACTAGCCGTTAAGCCCGTTAAAACGGGCGAGTTTTTTAAATTTCACCTCCATGTGTAGCAAGTCTGCTCTGTCCCCTGTCCTCCCCCCATGTCCAGCAACCCTCCTCTGTCCTCTTCCCTCACCCCATGTCAAGCCACAGTCCTCTGTTCCCTGCCCTCCCAAAGAGACAGTGAGTGTGAGAGTGAGCAGCTAGTGTGTGTGTGCTTGGGTGTCTCTGTGTGTGTGTGTGTGTGTGTGTATGTGTGTGTGTGTGTGAGTGAGTGAGTGAGTGAGAGAGAGTGTGTGAGTGAGTGAGAGAGAGTGCTTGTGAGCTGTTAGTACTCCCTGTCTCAGTGGAGGTTCAGTGTCTCCTTGTAGTCAGCTGTTGGAGCTGTGTGTCAGTGGAGGTTCAGGGTCTCCTTGTAGTCAGTTGTTGGAGCTGTGTGGCAGTGGAGGTTCAGTGTCTCCTTGTAGTCAGTTGTTGGAGCTGTGTGTCAGTGGAGGTTCAGTGTCTCCTTGTAGTCAGTTGTTGGAGCTGTGTGGCAGTGGAGGTTCAGTGTCTCCTTGTAGTCAGTTGTTGGAGCTGTGTGGCAGTGGAGGTTCAGTGTCTCCTTGTAGTCAGTTGTTGGAGCTGTGTGGCAGTGGAGGTTCAGTGTCTCCTTGTTGTCAGTTGTTGGAGCTGTGTGTCAGTGGAGGTTCAGTGTCTCCTTGTAGTCAGTTGTTGGAGCTGTGTGGCAGTGGAGGTTCAGTGTCTCCTTGTACTCAGTTGTTGGAGCTGTGTGGCAGTGGAGGTTCAGTGTCTCCTTGTACTCAGTTGTTGGAGCTGTGTGGCAGTGGAGGTTCAGTGTCTCCTTGTACTCAGTTGTTGGAGCTGTGTGTCAGTGGAGGTTCAGTGTCTCCTTGTAGTCAGTTGTTGGAGATGTGTGGCAGTGGAGGTTCAGTGTCTCCTTGTAGTCAGTTGTTGGAGCTGTGTGGCAGTGGAGGTTCAGTGTCTCCTTGTAGTCAGTTGTTAGAGCTGTGTGGCAGTGGAGGTTCAGTGTCTCCTTGTACTCAGTTGTTGGAGCTGTGTGGCAGTGGAGGTTCAGTGTCTCCTTGTACTCAGTTGTTGGAGCTGTGTGGCAGTGGAGGTTCAGTGTCTCCTTGTAGTCAGTTGTTGGAGCTGTGTGGCAGTGGAGGTTCAGTGTCTCCTTGTAGTCAGTTGTTGGAGCTGTGTGGCAGTGGAGGTTCAGTGTCTCCTTGTACTCAGTTGTTGGAGCTGTGTGGCAGTGGAGGTTCAGTGTCTCTTTGTAGTCAGTTGTTGGAGCTGTGTGTCAGTGGAGGTTCAGTGTCTCCTTCTAGTCAGTTGTTGGAGCTGTGTGGCAGTGGAGGTTCAGTGTCTCCTTGTAGTCAGTTGTTGGAGCTGTGTGGCAGTGGAGGTTCAGTGTCTCCTCGTAGTCAGTTGTTGGAGCTGTGTGGCAGTGGAGGTTCAGTGTCTCCTTGTAGTCAGTTGTTGGAGCTGTGTGGCAGTGGAGGTTCAGTGTCTCCTGGTAGTCAGTTGTTGGAGCTGTGTGGCAGTGGAGGTTCAGTGTCTCCTCGTAGTCAGTTGTTGGAGCTGTGTGGCAGTGGAGGTTCAGTGTCTCCTTGTAGTCAGTTGTTGGAGCTGTGTGGCAGTGGAGGTTCAGTGTCTCCTTGTAGTCAGTTGTTGGAGCTGTGTGGCAGTGGAGGTTCAGTGTCTCCTTGTACTCAGTTGTTGGAGCTGTGTGGCAGTGGAGGTTCAGTGTCTCCTTGTAGTCAGTTGTTGGAGCTGTGTGGCAGTGGAGGTTCAGTGTCTCCTTGTACTCAGTTGTTGGAGCTGTGTGGCAGTGGAGGTTCAGTGTCTCCTTGTAGTCAGTTGTTGGAGCTGTGTGTCAGTGGAGGTTCAGTGTCTCCTTGTAGTCAGTTGTTGGAGCTGTGTGGCAGTGGAGGTTCAGTGTCTCTTTGTAGTCAGTTGTTGGAGCTGTGTGTCAGTGGAGGTTCAGTGTCTCCTTCTAGTCAGTTGTTGGAGCTGTGTGGCAGTGGAGGTTCAGTGTCTCCTTCTAGTCAGTTGTTGGAGCTGTGTGGCAGTGGAGGTTCAGTGTCTCCTCGTAGTCAGTTGTTGGAGCTGTGTGGCAGTGGAGGTTCAGTGTCTCCTTGTAGTCAGTTGTTGGAGCTGTGTGGCAGTGGAGGTTCAGTGTCTCCTGGTAGTCAGTTGTTGGAGCTGTGTGGCAGTGGAGGTTCAGTGTCTCCTCGTAGTCAGTTGTTGGAGCTGTGTGGCAGTGGAGGTTCAGTGTCTCCTGGTAGTCAGTTGTTGGAGCTGTGTGGCAGTGGAGGTTCAGTGTCTCCTCGTAGTCAGTTGTTGGAGCTGTGTGGCAGTGGAGGTTCAGTGTCTCCTGGTAGTCAGTTGTTGGAGCTGTGTGGCAGTGGAGGTTCAGTGTCTCCTCGTAGTCAGTTGTTGGAGCTGTGTGGCAGTGGATGTTCAGTGTCTCCTTTTAGGCAGTTGTTAGAGCAGTTTGAAACGCAGGCTCATTTTTCAATCGTGTGCCGGTCTCCCTCCCCCCTTCCCCCCTCCCCGCATACATGTTGTTGTTCCGCTCCTTCTGCTGACTCCTGCTGTTCAGTGAGCCAAAGGGGCGGGACAGCTATGTCTTTGCTTCATGCTGCAAAGCAGGACTTGTGTGTGTGTGTGCTGTGAGTGAATGTACCTGTTTACCTTTTTCTGTTGGCCCCAGAACGTTTTTTGATCCCTGCTTGGTTTCTGCTGCGGGTTTTTTTAGTTGCCTCGGCCACTTCGTCGTTCCTGCTGTGCCCTTGTACATGGTGGTTCTCTTCTCCATCCTCCCTCCCCAGGGTTGCCAGGTGGAAATTTTTTTTCCAGCCCACTGGAGCCCAAAAAACAGCCCAAAAACCGCCCAAACACAAACCCCGCCCCTGACACCCCCACCCCCGCGTCATCACCCCCGCCCCCGCCGTCATAAACCCCGCCCCCGCCGTCACCGGCCCCGCCTCCCACGTCACCGGCCCCGCCTCCCCGTCATCGGCCCCGCCTCTTACATCATCGGCCCCGCCTCCCCGTCATCGGCCCCGCCTCCCCGTCATCGGCCCCGCCTCCCACGTCATCGGCCCCGCCTCCCACGTCACTAACCCCGCCCAAAACGTCATTAACCCCACCCAAAAACGTCACTAACCCCGCCCCCCCGCGGCCGAAAAAACCGCCCGAAGCACAAAAACCAGCCCAAAAAACCGCAACCCGCCGCGGGCAAAAATTTCCCGCGGCGGGTCGCGGAAAACCGCCCAATTGGGCGGTAAAACCGCCCACCTGGCAACACTGTCCCTCCCTCCCTCCCCCATTGATGTCCACGCCCCCTCCTTCCCTCCCTATTGGCTGCATTACGTCCTCCTTCAATTTCCACGCCCCCTCCCCTCCATATTGGCTGCATTATGTCCTCCTCCGATTTCCACGCCTCCCTCCCCTCCCTATTGGCTGCATTACGTCCTCCTCCGATTTCCACGCCCCCTCCCTATTGGCTGCATTACATCTTCCTCCGTTTTCCACGCCCCCTCCCCTCCCTATTGGCTGCATTACGTCCTCCTCCAATTTCCACGCCCCCTCCTTCCCTCCCTATTGGCTGCATTATGTCCTCCTTCGTTTTCCACGCCCCCTCCCCTCCCTATTAGCTGCATTACGTCCTCTTCCGTTTTCCACGCCCCCTCCCCTCCCTATTGGCTGCATTATGTCCTCCTCCGATTTCCACGCCCCCTCCTCCCCTCCCTATTGGCTGCATTACGTCCTCCTTCATTTTCCACGCCCCCTCCCCTCCCTATTGGCTGCATTATGTCCTCCTCCGATTTCCACGCCCCTCCCCTCCCTATTGGCTGCATTACGTCCTCCTCCAATTTCCACGCCCCCTCCTTCCCTCCCTATTGGCTGCATTACGTTCGGTACAGGAGCTGCTGGTGGAGGCGGGGTTTGGAGTGTTGCTCCTTGAATGTTCGGTCTCTACTGCGCATTTGCGGGTGAGTACGGTCACTCGCAATTTATATGTTTGATGGACTGAGCATCAATCCAGTGGCGTAGCCAGAAGGCAATTTTTGGGTGGGCCAACAGGTCAGATGGGTGGGCACCAGGGTTGCCAACTTTTTTTGAAATTGAAAAACTTGCCACCTGATACCCCACCCCATGCTCCAGCTCTACCCCACTCCCAATAACTTCAATAAGGGTAGCAGTGCAGGCTTCAGGGGGAAGTACAAGAGATTGCACTCTTCCGCCTCCATTGAGCCTCGGGTTCCTAACACACATACTTAGCCTGTATAGCAAGACCAAACACTTTTCAACATATCTTTCCAGTTACACGCTATAGAAATAATCTCAGAAAGTATAGTCTAGTATTAAAGGCAAATAAATTCTGTATCCACAGAACCCCCTGTCCCTCCCCCAATGGGTACAGAGCAGAGTTAGGACATTTCCCCATAAAACTCACCGTAATCTCAACAGCCGCCATATGGTAAATAAAACAATCTTTAAAACAAAATGTCACTCATAACCTAGAGCAAATTTACAATGCCAGCACTAACTTCCAAAAGAAGGATCCTACCTATGAAAAAGGAATTGCCCTACATATTACAGTGGGGCCGTAAAATATTAATACATAAGTACATAAGAAATGCCACACTGGGAAAAGACCAAGGGTCCATCGAGCCCAGCATCCTGTCCACGACAGCGGCCAATCCAGGCCAAGGGCAAAGGGTCCATCGAGCCCAGCGTCCTGTCCTCAACAGCGGCCAATCCAGGCCAAGGGCAAAGGGTCCATCGAGCCCAGCGTCCTGTCCACAACAGCGGCCAATCCAGGCCAAGGGCACCTGGCAAGCTTCCCAAACGTACAAACATTCTATACATGTTATTCCTGGGATTGTGGATTTTTCCCAAGTCCATTTAGTAGCGGTTTATGGACTTGTCCTTTAGAAAACCGTCTAACCCCTTTTTAAACTCTGCCAAGCTAACTGCCTTCACCACATTCTCCGGCAACGAATTCCAGAGTTTAATTATGCGTTGGGTGAAGAAAACGTTTCTCCTATTTGTTTTAAATTTACTACACTGTAGTTTAATCGCATCTATTGGGAAAACTAAACAAACCAAACTTACTACAGAAGGCTACATAGATAATTCATGCTAACAGAATACCTCGATCACACACACATGAATAAAAATGCCAAATATAGAATAATTGACTAAAAATTATAAAGATAAATATAACCAAAACCCCAAAAAGCCAGACCTTGCATGTAATACAATACCAGAGATACAGAAAGAAATGCATTTCCTCCTGTGCAAAATATAAGCATAGTATGTGACAGGGATGGTGTTGGAGTGCAACTAGAGCAATTGCTCTTGGTCCCCTGGCCAGAGAGAGCCACAAGCATGATGGAAGTTGAAGGCAGTGCAGTCTGGTGATGGGCTTTGGGGTTCCCTCCAAAATTTATGGCCTGGGCTCCAGCCATGTCTAACACCAGCTCTGGCAAGATGTACATTCCAAATGTGACATATTCTAATCACAAAATTGAAAATTAATTTTTCTACCTTTTGATGTCTGGCTATTTTATTTTTCAAATCAGCTTGGTTCTAGTCGCTGGTTTCTGCTTTCTTCTGTCTTAATTCACTTACCAGGGTCTCCTGTCTATCTGTCATTTCTTCTCTCTCCATGTCCACCATCCTTCTCCCATCTCTGTGTCTCTAGTCTATAGTTCCTTGTCCAGTATCTCCACTATGTTCAAATTCCTGCATGCATCACCCCTTGTGTCCCTATGCCCTCACGTGTCCAGTATCTCCCTTTTGAGTTCCTATTGTCCCCTATGTGTAGTATGTCTCCCCTGTGACCATATACCCCTCCCTCCCAGTGTCCAGCATAGTCTCTCTATTCCCATATCCTCCCCTCTCTGTCAGGCATTACCCTTCTGTGTTCATATGCCATTCCAATACAGCATCTCACGTCTGTTTCTGTATCTCCCCTTTCTTCCTCACTCACACCAATGTCTCTCTCTCCTCTCCGATCCCACCTATCCAGCTACTCTGCTTCTCTCTTCCAGGTTTTGGCTCTTTCTCCCACTGTGGGTTAAACAATTTGTCTCCCTCTTCCTTCATCCCCTTGATCCGTCATCTCTGTCCTTTCCCTCTAATCTCTCCTCCTGGTACAGCACCTCTCTCCCTTCCCTCAAGCCTCCCCTGCAGGCCTTCCCTCCAGCCTCTAGCCCCCCTTCCCACAGGTCCAGCACCTCTCTCCCTTCCTTCCAGCTTGCCCCCCTTGGAGGTCTAACAACTCTCTTCCTTTCCTCCAGCCCCCAGCCTCTCTCCCATTCAGGTCCAGCACCTCTCTCCCTTGCCTTTTTCCCTTGCCTCCAGCCAGCCCCCCCCCCCCCATTGCAGGTCTAGAACCTCCCTTCCTTCCAGCTAGCCACCACCCCCTTTGCAGATCCAAAACTCTCTCCCTTCCTTCCAGCCAGCAACCTCTCCCCTTGCAGGTCCCAAACCTGACTCCCTTCCCTCTAGCCAGCCACCCCCCCTTGCAGGTCCAGAATCACTCTACCTTTTCTCCAGCCAACCCCTCCCCCCTTTGAAGGTCCAGAACTTCTCCCATCCCTTCCCTATGGCCTCAAGCCCCCCCCCCACACACACACGCAGGTGAAGCCACTGTCTCCCAGCCTGTCCCTCTCCCACCCTGCAGTTAGAGCCACTCACTCCTTTTTCCTCCCACTCATTCCTTTTTCCTCCCTCACTCTCGCTTTGCTGCTTCTAGCTTAAATTAAGCGCACCGTTTGACAGTGATTCACAGATGAAGACCTACTTCAGGGCCTTCCCTCCGCCGTGATCCGCTCTCTTCAGCGCAACTTCCTGTTTCCGAGAGGGCAGATCGCGGCAGAAGGAAGGCTCCGGAGTATTTCTCAGCGAATCACTGCTGGTCGCGCCCTTAATTTAAACTAGACGCTTTATGGCAGGGGTGAGGGAGGGAAAAGAAGATTCATCTCAGCCACAGAGGAAGGCTCCAGACTTGTTCTCTGTGAAACGCTGCCGGCCGGCGCCCTTAAACTAGATGCTTTGTGGTGGGGGTGAGGGAGGGAAAAGAAGACTCAGCCACAACTGAAGTTGCGATCCATTATTTTTGGGTGGGCCTTGGGTAGAAATGGGTGGGCCTGGGCCCACCCTTGGCTACGCCCCCTGCACCAATCCCCCTCCCATTCAGTCTACAACTTGCAATTTCAGCTACTTTTTGTCTCACTCTATTGTTTACATAGAATGCATCACAGTATTTGAGTGTTCTGGAACACAGAACACAATATCTGAATGTTTATGAAACACAGCAGCTTATAATAAGTCCAAGGTTCTTTTACAAGAGATTGTAGTCGCCATTTTGTTATAGGAATTTTCCTAGGACCTAGGTCTTATTATTGCTTTGACTAGTAACCTCAACACATCTTCACGTTCAAACTGTGTATAGAAAGATAGCGTCCTTGTGGTGTAGAGACAGTGGCACCAGCTCTATTAGCTCTGTCAGGGAGGGGAAGAGTGCTCCTTGCAGAGTCAGCTTGACCTTCAAAGCTTTTACAGAAAGTACAGAGAAATGCAGCTTTCAGGCATCTCTAAGTCTTAACATTTAGCTATGCAGTTCATAGGTCATAACTAACTTGTCAGTGGTCAGAAAAGTGCAAATCAATTCATTCATTTAAAGAAAGTTGCACATGAGGTCAGAGTCCATTCAAAACTCTGCTGCACGTCTTATCTTCCACCAGAACCGGTACACTCATATCACCCCTCTCCTCAAGTCACTTCACTGGCTTCCGATCAGGTACCGCATACAGTTTAAGCTTCTCCTTTTAACCTACAAATGCACTCGATCTACAGCCCCTCCCTACCTCTCTACCCTCATCTCGCCTTACATTCCTACCCGTAACCTCCGTTCTCAAGACAAATCTCTCCTGTCGGTACCCTTCTCCACCACCGCCAACTCCAGGCTCCGCCCTTTCTGCCTCGCCTCACCCCATACCTGGAATAAAACTCCCTGAACCCATACGCCAGGCCCCCTCCCTGCCCATCTTCAAAGCCTTGCTAAAAGCCCACCTCTTCAATGTCGCCTTCGGCACCTAACCATCATACCTCTATTCAGGAAGTCTAGACTGCCCCTACTTGACATTTCGCCCATTAGATTGTAAGCTCCTTGGAGCAGGGACTGTCCTTTTTGTTAATCTGTACAGCACTGCGTAACCCCAGTAGCGCTCTAGAAATGTTAAGTAGTAGTAGTAGATGGTTAAATATTATCTCAGCTAGGGTAGGAGTGGATAAACATGTCCCGCTGCAGTATGTGCAGCCCAAGTCAATCCTTGTATGTGTGAGTGAGACTAACAAGTTTGTTAGTTCTTCCATTAAAGGCTTGGTTGAAGAGCCAAGCTTTCACCTGCTTCCTGAAGTAAAGGTAGTCTTGTGTTAAGCGGAACCTTTCAGGCAATGCATTCCAGAGTGTGGGGGCTACTCAGGAGAAGGCTCGCTTGCAGGTATCACATCATGTAATGTCTTTTGGAGAAGGTGTGGTTAGTGATGGTCCTTGAGAGGACCTTAGTGTCCTTGAAGGTGTGTAGAGGATCATCCCATTCTTCAGGTACTCAGGACCATTTCCTTTAAGGGCCTTAAAGATCAGAAATAGAGTTTTAAATTTAGCCATATATTGTACTGGTAGCCAATATGTATACCTTAGAGGAAAGGAAGGAGGAAGGGATATGATACAGATATTTTCATACTTAAAAGGGATTAATATGCAAATTAAACTTTTTTTTTAGAGACAGGGAAGCAGTAGAACTAGAGGTCACGAGTTGAGGTTGCAGGGTGGGAGATTTAGGAGCAACGTTAGGAAATGTCCTCTTGCGGGAGGAGGTTGATATGATAAAAATGGTGACAGAATTTAAGAATGTGTGGGATAAACACATAGAAACACTATATAGGAAAAGGATGGAATCCAGTTAAAGGAAAATTTAAATGACCTCATAACTGTAGTGAGCTTTGACGGAAGCTCACTACAGTTGGGAAGTAAAATCAATGTCGGGGAGACTTTTAGGGTCTGGGTCTTATAAATAGCAAAAATAGATCAGGATCAAGACTGGAGTGGACTTCAACGACAACTCCAGTAGTTGGGAAGGAAGACTGGTGTTGGAAAGACTTCTACGGTCTGTGCCCCAAAATTGACAGGGAGAAAGAGAGATTTTCAAAGGACACACAAATCGGGAGATGGCCGGCGATCTCCTGAACCTGGCCAAAATGGTATAATCGAAAGCTGAATTTGGCCGGTGCCAACTGCTTTCCATCGCAGAGCCGGCCAAACTTCAAGAGGGCGTGTCGGTAGGGTAGCGAAGGCGGGACGGGGGCGTGGTCATGAAATGGCCGGCTTCGCCTGATAATGGAAAAAAGAAAGCTGGCCCTGACGAGCATTTCGTCGGCTTCATTTGGTCCCTTTTTTTTCAGGACCAAGCTTCAAAAAGGTGCCCCAACTGACCACCGGAGGGAATCAGGGATGATCCCCCCTTACGCCCCCAGTGGTCACCAACCCCCTCCCACCCAAAAAAAAAAAAGAAAAATATTTTTTTGCCAGCCTCTATGCCAGCCTGAAATGTCATACCCAGCTTCCTGACAGCAGTAAGCAGATCCATGGAGCAGTTTTTTGTGGGTGCAGTGCACTTCAGGCAGGTGGACCCAGGCCCATCCTCCTCCTACCTGTTACATTTGTGGTGGTAAATGGGAGCCCTCCAAACCTCCCCCCCAAAACCCACTGCACCCACATGTAGGTGCCCCCTTCACTCATAAGGGCTATGGTAACGGTGTAGAGTTGTGGGGAGTGGGTTTTGGGGGATTTGGGAGGCTCAGCACACAAGGTAAGGGAGGTATGCACCTGAGAGCAATTTTGAAGTCCACTGCAGTGCCCCCTAGGGTGCCGGGTTGGTGTCCTGGCATGTGAGGGGGACCAGTGCACTACAAATGCTGGCCCCTCCCACGACCAAATGCCTTGGATTTGTCCGGGTTTGAGATGACCGGCATCGGTTTCCATTATCGGCGAAAACCGATGCCGGCCATCTGAAATCCAGCCATCTCTGACATTTGGCCGGCCCCAACCGTATTATCAAAATGAAAGATGGGCGGCCATCATTTTCGATAATACGGTTCAGGACTGCTCTTTGTGGCGCTGGCCATATAGATGGCCGGCGCCGTTCGATTATGCCCCTCCACGTATACCAGTGTTTAATCATGAAGAAGTACTGTGCGGAGTGCCAGATTCAAATCTGGCCCCCTTGTTGGGCAGACTGGATGGACCATGCAGGTCTTTTTCTGCAATCATGTTTTATGTTGGTGAAGATGAAAATGGTAACGGAATTCAAAAATGCGTGGGATAAACATAAAGGAATCCTGTTCAGAAGGAATGAATCCTCAGAAGCTTAGTGGAGACTGGGTGGCAGCACCGGTGGTTGGGAGGTGGGGCAAGTACTGGGCAGACTTCTACAGTCTATGCCCCGAAAATGGCAAGGATAAATCAAGGTCAGGTATACATATAAAGTAGCACATATGAGTTTATCTTGTTGGGCAGACTGGATGGACCATACAGGTCTTTATCTGCTGTCATCTACTATGTTATTATGTATGTTACTGTGTTGTGCCCCCTACTGAAAAGAGCTCCTGTATGCAGTACAAGCTCAGAAACTTCTGACCAGTTTCTAACATTCCTTTCCTGGCAAAACGGACAGTCTGTATTCAACTCAGTGACTGGCTAATTGAAAATAATTGGCTAGACCCATGTCAATCTGGCTTCAGACCTGGGTACTGACCAGAGACAGTTCTTGTGTCCCTTCTTGATCTGCACAGAAACCATGACAAACAGCACATCATTATCTTGGGCGCTGAACGTCAAGCTCCATCTCTGGCCGTCTTCAAATCTAAGCTAAAAGCCCACCTTTTTGATGCTGCTTTTAACCCTTATTCATTTGTTCAGAACCCTTATTTTATCATCTTCACTTTAATATTCCCTTATCTCTTGTTTGTCCTGTTTGTCTGTCCTAATTAGATTGTAAGTTCTGTAGAGCAGGGACTGTCTCTTCATGTTCAAGTGTACAGTGCTGCGTACGTCTAGTAGTGCTTTAGAAATGATAAGTAGTAGTAGTAGTCTTTGGGATTCCGGAATCTTGCTACTCTTTGGGATTCCGGAATCTTGCTACTCTTTGTCCTTATCCCTTATTTGTCCTGTTTGTCTGTCCTAATTAGATTGTAAGCTCTGTCGAGCAGGGACTGTCTCTTCATGTTTATTTATTTATTTATTTATTTGTTTGTTTGTTGCATTTGTATCCCACATTTTCCCACCTATTTGCAGACTCAATGTGGCTTACAATAATACATCATAGCAAGTGGCAATCAAGGTAGATAAACAATTGGTTACATAAAGAACAGGTGTAACATAATGGGTATAATCAATTCAAAAAAACATATCAAAAACAATTAGATTATCAAGTAATTGGTGATGTGTTAGAGTTCCTATTGTTGATCACTATGGTAAGTCTTGTTAAAAAGAAAAGTTTTTAGTGATTTTCAAAAGTTGATGAGGCCATGAATAGATTTCAGATGACGTGGCAATCCATTCCACAGCTGTGCGCTAATGTAGGAAAAGCAGGACGCATGTACTAGTTTGTATTTTAGGCCTTTACAGCTAAGGAAGTGAAGTCCCAGGAATGTGCGTGCTGATCTTTTAGCGTTCCTGGGTGGTAAATCAATAAGGTCTGACATGTATGCCGGATCGTTTCCATGAATGACCTTAAGAACCAGAGTGCAAACTTTGAAAACAGAACGTTCCTTAACTGGGAGCCAGTGGAGCTTGTTCAAGTGTACAGCGCTGCGTACGTCTAGTAGCGCTTTAGAAATGATAAGTAGTAGTAGCAGTGAACTGTGAGAACCCACAGGGATCCATACTGTCTCCCATTTCATTCAATATGTACCTCAAGCCTCTGGCTGAGCTGCTTCGGTCAATGGACATCAAATTCTACATCTATGCTGATGATGTGCAACTACTCATACCCATTGAACCAGATCTACCCACAGCTCTGAGTAAACTGAATGCCTGCCTAACCCCTAACTGCAACTCAGGAATGGGCAAACAACAACAAACTCCGCCTGAACCCAAGCAAAACAGAGATTCTTTGGGTACCAAACACAAGTGATCAGACTTCAAAATATCATTTGGGTATTTTTATTGATTTTTGTACATCTTATTTAGAGGTCTTAATGTACGTGATTCATGAACTTTTGCAGATTATAGGGCTGGGACTTGTGGAGAAAAAAGGATTGGATAGGGGAGTATCGAGAACAGGTTGGTTGCAATGTGTATGAATGTATTTTGTGCAATTTTACGAAGGTTCATCTCATGCTTCGATTTATTAGTGCTTCTATGTCACATTGTACAACCATGTCATTACAAAGTTGCTTACATAGTTTAGGGAAAGATATACAGGTTATATCATCTTGAGAAACATATGCTAGGTTGATAGATCGATCCTATAGAATTTGTTTAAGTACAAAGGTTATTGTATACACAAGATTATTATATCCTAATATAGCTTTGAGGGAAATTACAAACTTGGTAGTTTTGAAAGAGATATACAAGGATTAATAGATCCAAGGTGGAAAATAAGGACAGTGTGTAGGGTGATGGGTGGAATAGATATAAGATATATGAGGGGGTTTATAGAACCCTTAAGAACAGTCCCTTAGACAGTCCCTTAGACAGCCTGACCGGGAGGAGAGGTGGAGCCTAGACCAGGAAGTATATAAATTGGGGCTGACTGAGGTTAAGAAGGCCCAGAGAGAAGAAGGAATCAAAGCCCCAGTGTATGTCACCACCACCTATGGCTGAAGTAGTTCGCTTTCGCTGTTTGAGACTGACAAGCCTTGCTCTGAGGTCCTAGTACTCGGAGAAGAACCAAGAAAGACTCCCAGACAGTGTTTGGGGCAGGACTGCCCTACCAGCCACAGACTGTGTTCAGGCCTTGCCAGCCTGAGGCCTTCTTAAGACTGCTTATTGAACTACAGAGGCATTCTATCTTTTATTTCTGGTCCTGTGACGTAACAGGCCTCAGGATTCAATTAAATAAACACTTGTTTTCATTTATATCCCTTTGTCACAGGCCCACTCTCAACCAGTGGCGTAGCTACGTGGGGCCATGGGGACCCGGGCCCCTGGTTTTGCTGGCGGGGGTCCCCAACCTCCGCCAGCTGAAGCCTTGTCCAGCGCCGGTCTTTGGTGCCACCGCGTTGCCTGCCCTGCTCTGTCTTCCCCTCACGTCCGGCATGCTCCCTTTAGTGAAACTGAGCATGCTCACTGCCACTAAAAGGCATATGCAGGGCGTGAGTGGAAGAGAGAGCAGGGCAGGCAATGCGGCGGTGGCGCTGGAGACCGACGCTGGACAAGGCTTCAGCTGGCGGGGGTTGGGGACTCCCGCCAGCCAAAGTATTTGCTGCGGCAGTGGGTGTGGAGTGACAGGGCAGTGAGGTGGCAGGGGGGGGGAGCAGCGGCGAGGCGGCAGCAGGGTGGCAGACCAAAATGGGCCTCCCCACCTCAGCTCTGGCCCTCTCCCACCGTGAGGTCTGCTCTCAACCCTCACTTGGGGCATCAAAAGATGGTTCAAACAAGGCTATGCTTGGTACTGGATGTGAAAGCAATGGTCGTATGTGAAGAGGGGGGTCTGGGAGACATACAGTAGTGGAAATATTGGAATGTAAACCAATATCCAAGTGTAATATTGCTGATCCCTTTAATCTGCAACAAGCTCTGAACCTCTCAAGGTGTGATATAAGCCCCTGACAAAGCAAAGTAAAAAGATTTGAGTTGATGGTTTAACCGTTCTCTGTTAGGTATATCGTAAAGTTGTTAGTCTTTGTCAGAAGTGAAGATAATCTATTATGATATGTCTAGAAATAATGCGATAGTTCAAATATAATAGGAAGAAATAAACCTGAAATGATAACACAACTTTGTGAATTTTATCCAGATGGTTCTTTCGGGATCTGAAGCGAATGGATGCTGAGAAGCAGCTGCTTTATCCTGGAGTAGAAGCTGGAGCCTTTTTGATTCGAGACAGTGAAACTCAGAGAGGAGATTATTCACTATCAGGTATTAATACTCTGTTGTTGAATGAATAGTATGTTACCAAGGAGAGCCAGGGAAGGGATTACTCACTGGTACTAATATTCTCTTGTGAGGAAGCAGTATATTGCAATGGACAAGGAGGGGATTTCTCACTGTTAGGTATTAATACTCTGTTGTGAGGGAGAAGTTTATAACAAAGGAGAGCAAGTGAAAGGATTACTCAGTGTCAGGTATTTATACTCTATTGGGAGGGAGTAGTATATTATGAAGGAGATCCAGTGAGAGGATTAGCCACTGTTAAGTATTAATACTCTGTTGTGAGGGAGCAGTATTTTATAAAGGAGAAACAGTGAGAGTATTACTCATTGTCAGGTATTAATACTCTGTTGTGAGGGAGGATCATATTATGAAGGAGAGCCAGTGAGGGGATTATTCACTGACAGGTATTAATACTCTGTTGTGAGGGAGCATTATATTATGAAGGAGAGCCAGTGAGGGGATTATTCACTGTCAGGTATTAATACTCTGTTGTGAGGGAGGATTATATTATGAAGGAGAGCCAGTGAGGGGATTATTCACTGACAGGTATTAATACTCTGTTGTGAGGGAGCATTATATTATGAAGGAGAGCCAGTGAGGGGATTATTCACTGTCAGATATTAATACTCTGTTGTGAGGGAGGATTATATTATGAAGGAGAGCCAGTGAGGGGATTATTCACTGACAGGTATTAATACTCTGTTGTGAGGGAGCATTATATTATGAAAAATGAGCCAGCGGTTGAAATGGCAGGAGAGGCTCTTACTACCACTATTAATCATTTCTATAGCTCTGCTGGACGTACGCAGTGCTGTACATGTCATATGCAGGTACTTTCTCTGTCCCCAGAGGGCTCACAATCTACGTGTTTGTACCTGGGGCAATGGAGGGTTAAGTGACTTGCCCAGTTCACAAGGAGCTGCAGTGGGAATTGAACCCAGGTCATGAGGCTCCAAGCCCACTGCACTAACCATTAGGCTACTCCTCTGCTCTTGGCTGTTTTTTGGAAAACTTTTTAATCATCATCTTTATTTGGATGTCACATCGTTACAGCGAAGAAACACTTTCCAGAACAGTACACCGTTCAACAAAAAGACATTAATCATTGTGTCTCCCACACTACAACCCCAGTAGTGATACATAACATACCCAAGGGCATTATTCATCATCTTGTCAAAACTCAAGAGACACCCATCACATTTTATCATATATATCCCCCCCCTTATCTCCCTCCCCCCACCCTCCCATTTCCTAGCCCCAAAACAGAAGAACAAAAAAATCGTATTACCATAGTAATCATTAGGAGGATGTAAATATATATCAAGTCCCATTAATTTAATTTATACCAGGTGCTGTACTAAATTCAGAAAGATCATAATACAAAATAAGCACTCAATATGTAGAGAACCCCTCCAACATACCCCTTATACAGTCAAAAGCAAGCTACGTTTCTTGTCGGTAAGTATAGACCAATAAGGTTCCCATACATCCTGTACAAGTTTCCACTGAGACTCAGGTCTATTACCCACTAGCTTACGTTTGAAGAGAGACATATCAAACAACAATGTACGCCATACTGATCTGGGGGATTCTGTGCATTCACCACTGGGTCAGGATGATCTTTTTGGCCAAAAGTATGGCTTTTGCCAGAAAACAAGCTCTGCGCATCCGACTCCACCTGCAATTGTGTCCCATCTCGAAATAGAAAACCCACAGAATTTAGCACAATCTTCCTTCCCAAACATCGGGACATAAAACTTCTTACCCCCTCCCAAAAGACCTGAGTCTTTGCACAAGTCCAGAACATATGACCTAACGTAGCCCCATCCTTCCCACATTTGGGACACCTGCCTCATTCAGCCACCCGGGCTTTAAACGCCCTCCAAGGAGCAATATATGTACGTAATAGAAATTTATATTCCTGCTGTCTATGAAGCATATTTATAGAAATTTTAGCAATAGTATTAAGAAAGTTCTGAAGCACTGTTATTGAAACACTACAATTCAATTCCCCCGACCAAGCCTCCGCCACACTCTGCAAAGAGAGGCCAGGTTGAGTATCATAGAGGTCCCTTAGATATCGGCTGAGGCGAGGGTGCTCCGGCTGTTCCAATCTCAAACACAACGTAACCTGTTGGGCAAAGGAAGCCCCAAGGGTGGTCACCGGCAAGGAGGAAATATAGTGCCTCATCTGCAAAAACATGAAAATATCAGAGTCCACCGGTCCATATCTCTCTCTCAAAGTAGAGAAGGGAAGCAGATATTACTGTTGGCCCATTCCAACTCTTTGTAAGATTTGCCAAAAGTTTACCAGGTTTATTTCCAAATCTAAAAAGATGGAACTTATAAAAAGCGTTTTTCTGGGCCTGCTCTTGAAAGAGGTTGTTCAGAGCTACAGTATCTATGTTTGCTCTAAAGAGTGCCTACATGCCCCAGTTGGATGTGTCCGCATCTGTCTCTTTAGCATTCAAATTCTCCTCTCTAAATCAACCATACGACTAGCGTGTTGTTTTTTCTGCTTGATAACAAAAGATATAATGTCCCCTCTAATCACTGCCTTTCCTGCTTCCCACATCAAAGCTGGATCTGAAACATGGTCTTTATTATTACTTAGAAAATTCCTCCCACTTTTGGGTGAGGTATGGTCTAAAGACTAGGTTTGTGTAAAGATGAGCCGGAAATCGCCACCTGCCTCTCTTCCCTTCCCTTGGATCCCCTAGATCTACAATTATATGGATAGGTGAATGGTCTGAAATCACTAAGGGTCCAATTTCCACCCCCTCTTTCTTATGGAACATATCCTTAGTAACAAACATATAGTCTATTCGGGACTGTGTTGCGTGGGCCCTGGAGATATGCGTATAATCTCTCGCTTGTGGATGTAACATTCTCTGTGGGTCCACCAAGTCCAGACTATGCAAAAAGACCCCAAGACCTTCTGTAGATCTAGGCCTGGCTCTCTGCATCCCAGCACTAGTATCTAGATGTGAATACAAGATAGCATTGAAGTCACCTAAACGAATTTTAGGCCCAGCAATATCGGACAATTTTGCTATTATATTGCTAAGAAAACTTTTTTGTACAACATTGGGTACATATACTAAAACCAACGTAATATTAAAGTGATTGAGATTCCCCTCCACTATGATAAACCTCCCCTCTGTGTCCTTAGTGACCCAATGGTGAATGAAGGGCACCGATTTGTGAATCAAGAGAGCTCTACCCCCGCTTTATTTTATTTTCCCACGTCCATTCAATAACATTCTATGGCCTTTTCCTCCAGGAAGCCGTCCAACCCTTTTTTAAAGTCTGCTAAGTCAACCGCCTTAACCACTTTTTCCGGCAACGAATTCCACAGTCTAACTACGCGCTGAGTAAAGAAAAATTTTCTCTTTTTAGTTTATCAATAGAAATCAAACAAAATAAAACATGGAAAAGAAAATAAGATGATACCTTTTTTATTGGACATAACTTAATACATTTCTTGATTAGCTTTCGAAGGTTGCCCTTCTTCCTCAGATCGGAAATAAGCAAATGTGCTAGCTGACAGTGTATATAAGTGAAAACATTCAAGCATTACTATGACAGTCTGACAGGGTGGGAGGATGGGGGTGGGTCGGAGGTATGCACGGGGACATCAAAGCATATCATTGATATTCTAACAGGATGGGTGTGGATAGGTGAGGGGTGGGGTGATCAACAGAGACATACAGCTTTATGGAACCCCAGATCCATGTTAAGTCCTTTCTGTTGGGTGTTAAAATATTCAATCATTCTGACTTCAAAGGTCTTACGTTCTTGTATGGTTTTAAAGTTACCTTTCAGGATTCTCACTGTGAAGTCACTGGTACAGTGTCCTGGTCCTGTAAAATGCTGACCAACAGGCGTGGGAACCCTACTGGCACCAGTATTCCAGGAATAACATGTATAGAATGTTTGTACGTTTGGGAAGCTTGCCAGGTGCCCTTGGCCTGGATTGGCCGCTGTCGTGGACAAGATGCTGGGCTCGATGGACCCTTGGTCTTTTCCCAGTATGGCATTACTTATGTACTTATGTACTTATGTCTATGTAAATTGAATCTTGTCTTAAGCATCTGGCCTGTTTCTCCAATATAGCATCCTTCGTTACATTTTTTACACTGAATGATATATACCACATTGGAAGATGAGCAAGTGAAAGATCCCTTTATGTTGAATATCTTTCCTTTGTGGATGACTGTGGGGTCCTGTGAAATATTTTGGCATAGTTTGCAACTGGATAAATTACAGGGAAGTGTGCCCTTCTGTTCCTTTTCAGTCTGTGATGGAAGTTTACTTCTGATTAGCTTGTGTTTTAAGTTGGGTGGCTGTCGGAAGGCCAGTACTGGTGGGGATGGGAATATCTCTTTCAGTAATTCATCCTCCTGGAGTATAGGTTGTAGATCTCTTATGATTTTCCTCAGTTTTTCCAGCTCTGGATTGTATGTCACTACAAGGGGGATTCTGTCTGTGGATTTTTTTCTCCTTGTACTGTAGCAGATTCTCCCTGGGTGTTTTGATGGAGGAGGCAATATTCTTGGAGATTATTTTGGGGTTGTAGCCTTTCTGTTTGAAGGATGCAGTCAGGCTTTTAAGGTGTCTGTGTCTGTCTCTGTCCCCTGGGTCAGAGCAGATACGGTGGTATCTTGTGGCTTGGCTGTAAATGATGGATCTTTTTGTATGTGAAGGATGGAAGCTGGAGTTGTGGAAGTAGCTGCATCTGTCTGTGGGTTTCTTGTATATAGATGTTTGTATACAGCCATCACTGATTGAGACCGTGGTGTCCAAAAAATTGACTTTTTCTGGGGAGTAGCCAATTTTGAATCTGATTGTAGGATGGTATGTATTGAAGGCAGAATAAAATTGTTTCAGAGTTTCTTCACCCTCCGTCCAAATCATAAAAATCTTATTAGTTTGAAACTTACCACACTGCAGCTTCATCGCATGCCCCCTTGTCCTAGTATTTTTGGAAAGCGTAAACAGACGCTCCACATCTACCCGTTCAACTCCACTCATGATTTTATAGACCTCTATCATATCTCCCCTCAGCCGCCTTTTCTCCAAGCTGAAGAGCCCCAGCCTCTTCAGCCTATCCTGATAGGGAAGCCGTCCCTTCCCCTGTATCATCTTTGTTGCCTTTCTCTGCACCTTTTCTAAGTCCTGCATCATTCTATATTTCCTTAAAATTTGTTCTTTATGCGCAAAATTCAGAATCCGTGGCACCACCCCTTCCACAAGTCTTCCCACACGGTGTGTGCGTTCTATCTGGATAGGCCCCATTTTTCTAGGAGCTGCTTAAGATCCTTTTCCTTCACAGCCTCAGGCAGCCCCATCACTCTGATATTGTTGGGGCGTGACCTATTTTCCAAATCATCCAGTTTGTTAGTACACCCTGCCACTTCTTTCCGGAATCTCCCTGTACACCATCTTCCGTGGCGCTGATTCTGGATTCTAGCTCAGTCACTCGTATGTTAAAGTCAGCCATCTAGTCTTGAACCTAGTGCTGATACCACTGCTGTAGAGAGTTTTTCAGTGAGCGCGTCAGAAATCGCGTGGGCTTCCGCTTGCTCATCCGCCATCCCGTTTTCACACACTGAAACGGAGCGAGCCTTAGCGCCATCCTTTTTAGCGCTTTTTGAAGTCATTTCTACCCCAGTTTTCAGAAGAAATTTGTCAATAAGTAGTGGGGCACTGCGTCAGTGGCATTCCTAGGGGGGCTGACACCCGGGGTGGATCGCCGATGCGCCCCGCCCCCCGGGTGCAGCGCCCCCCCCCGGCGAAAGGACACCCCCCCCCACGAAGGACCCCCCCTGGGTGCATGCCGCTGGTGGGGTGCCGCGTGTGCCTGTCCTTCGTTTGTTCCATGCTCCCGCTCTGCCCCGGAACAGGAAGTAACCTGTTCTGGGGCAGAGGGAGCATGGAACGAACGACGGACAGGCGCACGCGGCGTGCACCCGGGGCGGACCACACCCACCGCCCCCCCTAGGAACGCCACTGCACTGCGTCCTTCACCAGGAAAGGAAAAAATAATCATAGCACAGTGATGCTCTGAATGAAAGGGGGGTCGAGGAGCTTGAAGAGAACACAGCCTCCTAGCTCAGCTGCATCACGTGACCTCCGCTCTGGCTGTTTAAACAGCTTGTACAGGGCTATCAGGGATTTAACCGGGGAGTGACAAACTGGCTCGTTTGTTTGGTGAGGAGCAGAAACCTAGCTGGTTTTCAGTATCATCTTTACACTGATGACTCCCAGATCTATCTCTCCACACCAGAAATCTCAGCCGAAATCCAGACCAAAGTATCAGCCTGCCTGTCTGACATTGCTGCCTGGATGTCTCAGCGCCATCTAAAACTAAACATGACCAAGACTGAGCTTCTCATCTTTCCCCCCTAAACCAACCTCTCCTCCTCTCCCATTCTCTATTTCTGTGGATAACACTCTTATCCTTCCTGTCTCATCAGCTGGTAACCTTGGGGTCATCTTCGACTCCTCCCTCTCCTTCTCTGCACATATTCAACAGACTGCTAAAATCTGTAGTTTCTTTCTCTATAATATTAGCAAAATTTGCCCTTTCCTTTCTGAGCACACTACCAGACCCCTCATCCACGCTCTTATCACCTCTCACTTAGACTATTGCAACTTGCTTCTCACAGGTCTCCCACTTAGCCATCTCTCTCCTCTTCAATCTGTTCAAAATTCTGCTGCATGACTAATATTCCGCCAGGGTCGTTATGCTCATATTAGCCCTCTCCTCAAGTCACTTCACTGGCTTCCTATCCGTTTCCACATACAGTTCAAACTTCTTTTATTGACCTATAAGTGCATTCACTCTGCAGCTCCTCAGTACCTCTCCACTCTCATCTCTCCCTACACTCCTCCCCGGGAACTCAGTTCACTGGGTAAATCTCTCTTATCTGCACCCTTCTCCTCCACTGCTTACTCCAGACTCCGTTCCTTTTATCTTGCTGCACCATATGCCTGGAATAGACTTCCTGAGCTGGTACGTCAAGCTCCATCTCTGGTCGTCTTCAAATCTAAGCTAAAAGCCCACCTTTTTGATGCTGCTTTTAACTCCTAACCCTTGTTCAGAACCCTTATTTTATCATCCTCACTGTAATATTCCCTTATCTCTTGTTTGTCCTGTTTGTCTGTCCTAATTAGATTGTAAGCTCTGTGGAGCAGGAACTGTCTCTTACATGTTCAGTGTACAGCGCTGCGTAAGTGTAGTAGTGCTATAGAAATTATAAGTAGTAGTAGTCTTTGGGATTCCGGAATCTTGCTACTTTTTGGGATTCCACATAGAATCTTGCTACTCCTTGGGATTCTGGAATCTTGCTACTCTTTGGGATTCCACACAGAATCTTGCTAATCCTTGGGATTCCGGAATCTTGCTACTCCTTGGGATTCCGGAATCTTGCTACCCTTTGTCCTTATCCCTTATTTGTCCTGTTTGTCTGTCCTAATTAGATTGTAGCGCTTTAGAAATTATAAGTAGTAGCAGAGAGTTTCAGCCAGCTGATCAATCGCTTAAAGTTAGGACTGAAAAAAGGTTAAATTTTCTTTTCGTGGCAAAGTGGCCTTAGCACACTTATATAGGCCTTTCCCATGCACTGAGGCCCCTTTATACCCAGTTAGTAAAAGGACCCTTATTTTAGGAGCATAAATTTAGAGGCTCAGCTTCTTGTGAATTCTGGGTCCTCTGTTTCTTTAGTTCTTCATGTTGTTTACAGGTCCTCTTGTTTTGCTTTGCAGATGACATGATCAATAATACAATGCTATTGTTGAAATGGTGCACCGCACTGCTCACTATTGCTCCATTATTGTGAATAATGTGCATTAATAAGCACTAGTGCACCCTGTTAGTGCTACAAGACATATGCAGTGTACAGTTGAACATGAAGATACAGTCCCTGCTCCACTGAGCTTACAATCTAATTAGGACAGACAAACAGGACAAATAAGAGATAAGGGAATTATTAAGGTGGGAATGATAAAAATACGGGTATTGAACAAGTTAGTAAGGGTTAGGAGTTAAAAGCAACATTAAAAAGGTGGGCTTTTAGCCTAGATTTGAAGACAGCCAGAGATGGAGCTTGACAGAGTATTAAACGACTTTCTATGCTGTCATTCCTGGGTAGATCAAAGTGATGTACAGACTAATAAAACAGACCATCATTGAAAGGTAAGAGACAGAGACAAAAGCAAACTGCTGAACACATTAATTTACAACCTAATACATTTAATCAAAAGAGGCAAACTGACCAATCTAGTTGTCTGAAGCCGTTTTAGTCATAGCTGGGACTACAGTACACGTCCCTGAATACACGCCTCGTGCATTACGATAACACACTCAGTTTTGTTTTTCAGTGTTTGATGGGACATCTGTGAAGCACTACAGAATCAAACGGCTGGACACTGGAGAGTACTTTGTGGCCAGAAAGAAAACGTTCCTCGATGTCACTGCTTTGGTCGAATATTACAAGAGGTACCAAGATGGACTGTGCGTAAGACTGGGACAGCCGTGTGAAAAGGTAACACTAAAGTGCATTTGTTTAGTCTCTGCTACTTGATGAGTGAAAGCAAAGATACTTACCTGTAGCAGATGTTCTCCGAGGACAGCAGGCTGATTATTCTCACACATGGGTCGATGTCCGCGTCGGCCCAGGAACCGGCATTTTGCCATAGCAAAGTTAAAAAACTTAGCTAGAGTCTTCTGGAGTACGTGCAGCGTACACCGCGCATGTGTGGACTCACTTCCCGCCCACCACGCGAGCGCGTACCTCAGCTAAATCAAAAAGCATAACAAATAACCATAACTCCAAGGGTAGGTGGGAGGGAATGTGAGAATAACCAGCCTGCTGTCCTTGGCTCCAGGTTTTTTTTGTTCTTAATTTTTAGGAAAATATTCTCTTGTTCTTTTATGTGTCTATAATCACCACACCTACCCACATAATGAGAGAAACCATATCTCTCCTATTAGTTACTCTGGACACATGGGGGCGCTAAAGAGAAAGCAAGACATTGCTGATCTGCTCTCTGTTCCCCCTGCTGGTTGCATCTGGCAAAGGGATTTTGTTTGTGCAGAACAACTTTAAGCATATGTCATGCAAAGACTTTCACATGTATCTCAGAAGCCAACCAGTGTTGTCGAGGGATTTCTACTCGTCTGATCAATGCACATAGGCTCAGACTCAGTCAAACCAGGGGCGTATCTGCGTGGGGCCACAGGGGCCTGGGCCCCCGCAGATTTCGCCCTGGCCCCCCTCCCGCCGCCAGCCCTCCCCACTGCCGTGGCCGACGTGCTGGAGTTGAGTGGCTGAATCCAGTTCGGAGTCTGACGTCGTGAACGTCGCACGACGTCAGACTCCGAACTGGATTCAGCCGCTCAACTCTAGCACGTCGGCCATGGCGGACGAAGAACTTGAAAGACGTCACCTCGGGGTTGTCTGGCGGGGGTTGGGGTCCCCCGCCAGCTGAAGAAATATTTTTAAAGGCGCAGGAGGAAGCAGACCTCGGCGCAAAAGTAAGAAATGGCAGCGGGGGAGGGCTGGCGGCGGGAGGGGGGGGTGGAGAGAGTCGTTGGTGGCGGTGGGGGGGGGGGGTCCGGTAATGGCGGCGGGGGGGGGGGGGGGTCGGTGGCGGCAGGGTCTAAAATGTGCCTCCTCCCTCTGGCTCTGGCCCCCCCTACCGCCGGAGGCCAGATACGCCTCTGAGTCAAACATACCCGGAAGTTTGTGAAAAGTAGATTATTATCTACTGCTGTACTGTAAGTCAGTTACTGTTTGATGGGTGTAGCAACAATTTTTATTTTTTGTGTCTCTTTTTTTTTTTTTTGCTAGTATAATAACCTTAGTATTGTGACCCTTATCAAAAAGGAGAGAGTTACAGTAAGAATATTTTTATTGATTTTTTTTTTTACATTGTTTATTTTTAATACAGAAGGAAGTTCCGGAGCCTTTTGGCTTATCCTATAAAACACAAGATGAATGGGAAATTGATCGCAATTCTCTGAGGTTGCTGAAGAAACTGGGATCAGGCCAGTTTGGTGATGTGTGGGAAGGAATGTGGAATAACACCACACCAGTTGCTATCAAAACATTAAAGCCAGGTTGGTCCTACCGTCACCAGAATGCTGCGAGGGTCATTGATCACCTTTACAGCCCGAGATACCCTTTAAATGAACACCAGGACACAAGAACTGCAGGTTTCAGGAGGAGGAGAAACTTTGCAGTGCACATTTCTCTTGTTAACGTGTCTTGAAAAACTCACTGAACTAAGGGGTCCATGCAGTAAAGCTTGCGCTAGCGCAGCTTAAAGAGACATCTTACGATAAAATCCCACCTGCTATAAGGAATCCCTGAATTATCTAGCGAGGCATGTCTGGGGTGTGGAGAGTGGGCCTGAGAGCACAAATCAGCACAGCCGTGTTACCACATGCTAACTGATTAGTACGTCAGCCCTCGCCACCTCTGAAATGGGTGATGGTAAGGGTTCACACGCTAATTTTTATAGATGGCAATTAATTGGGGAAAATGGAACATTTTTCTTCACTCAACGTGTAATCAAACTCTGGAATTCATTGCAGAGAATGTGCCATTTTTGCGCGGGAAAAGGCTGCTTGGGGAAGGGGAACTTCAGCACTTCCCGCCCCAGCGTTCAAACACGCCACCACACAGAATCCCACTGAGGAGCATCTGCTACCTCAGCGGGAACAGCTTTCAAATGCCAGCGTTGCCCACATTAAAGCACGGTACCCCCGTGCCGAAAAGAGAAAGGCAGGGACTCACCGAACAGCAGGTGTCTCCAGAAGAGAAGCAGAGTCCCACAGACGCAGCAGCCTGCTGCCTAACCGGCAAACAGACAGAGCACAGCACTAAGACAGGGAAACCCTGTACTGCACGGTCTTGTCAGAAATCTTCAGTTTCTTCTGTTTGTTTGGGTTTTTTTACTGGTGAGGAAGGCTAGAGCTCTAAAGACCGGGAGGCAAGGGGGGAAAGGGTGAAGCAGGGACCCAGAAGACTGAGTATGCTCCCAAAGTCGGCACCTCCAGCCAGACACCCCTAAACTCAATTGGCCCACAGGACCCAGGAGTATCCCCAACAGACAAATCCAGGAGCTGCTGAAGTGCCGTCCACCAGCTGCTGGAGATAGAGATGTACTGAGGTGAAGGAGGAGCTGGCCGTCTGGTATCACTGCCTTCAGCTTTGTAATCTCTATCTGCACTTGCTGGTAGATGGACACAACCCACCACCAGTTCTTGGATTCATCTGCTGCATACGCTAAGGAATTATAGATATTTGGGAATAGTAGGGTCATCGGAGTAGAAAAGCAACACTTCATCTAAAAGAACACATGGTCCAAGCTGGCCTGGTAGCCAACCCCCACTATGAAGCTATCTGGTCCATAACACCTTAGCTGTGGTTGCCTCTGACCTGTGCATCCCAGCTGCCTGGATCAGATAACCCAAGGAGATGGAAGTAGGGAAGAGATCAGAGGGTCTAGGGCACCAATGAATTTTGTAGGATTGTGGAGGGAGAGCCAAGGCTTTTTAGAAAAATATCTACCTTCTTGTCAGTATGTGAGCCAATCCCCACTAATGCACTGACAGGAATATATAGAAACTATTTCTCCCTCATTGAATAGTTCAAATGTTTTGTAGAGGTAGACATGAGAATGGTAGGGGAAGAAGAGAAAAGGTAGTTTATCTTCCTGAGAGACCCAGATTCAGTAGAATCACTAGCATTGATGATCAGAGACCTTGATCTCAGAACCCCTGTAGTCTATCAGCCAAGATATAGAAATATTTTTAAGAAGACACTGCCAGCAGCTATAAAAATTTAGAACATAGGAATAGCTATATTGGGTCAGACCAATGGTCCATCTAGCCCGGTATCCTGCTTCCAACAGTGGCCGATCCAGGTCACAGGTACCTGGCAGAAACCCAAATAGTAGCAACATTCTATGCTACCAATCCCAAGGACAGCCCTTGCTTCCCCAAGTCTGTCTCAATAGCAGACTATGGACTTTTCCTCCAGGAACTTGTCCAATACTTTTTAAAACCCAAATATGTTAACCAATTAACTATTCATTGAGTGAAAAAATATTTCTTCCTATTTGTTTCTAAAGTATTTCTACGTAACTTGCTTGAGCTTCCCCTAGTCTTTGTACTTTTTGAAAGCCTAAAACATCGCTTCATTTTCACCCATTCTACACCACTCAGGATTTTGTAGACCTTAATCATATCCTCCCTCTGCTGTATTCTTTCCAAGCTGAAGAACCCTAACTTCTTAACCCTTTCCTGGTATGAAAGGAGTTCCATCTCCTTTATCATGTTGGTCACCCTTCTTTGAACCCTTTCTAATGCTACAAATTTAAATCAACTCATTTGTCATTCCAATTTCCATATCATTTATAAATATGTTAAATAGCACTGGTCCCTGTACAGATCCCTGTGGCACTCCACTATTCACCTTCCTCCATTGAGAAAAATGGCCATTTAACCCTACCCTTTGTTTTCTGTCCAATGACCAATTCCTAATCTGCAGAAGGACATTGCCTTCTATCCCATGGCTTTTTAATTTTCTCAGGAGTCTCTCATGACAGACTTTGTCAAAAGCTTTCTGAAAATAGATACACTATGGGGCTCATTTTCAAAGCACTTAGACTCACATAGTTCCCTGTTTACTAAGCCGCGCTGAAAGCGGGCTAAAGGTTTAGCGTATGCTAATGATAGAGACACCCATTATATTCCTATGATTGTCTTAGCATTAATGCACGATAAAAGGTTTGCGCGCCTATAACATGGCTTAGTAAACAGGGCCCTATGTAACTTTCCTGCTTATTTTCGAACGAGAAGGCCGGCCATCTTCCGACACAAATCGGGAGATAGCCAGCTATCTCCTGAAGCCAGCCAAATCAGTATAATCGAAAGCCGATTTTGGCCGGCTTCAACTGGGAGGCTCAGCACACAAGGTAATGGAGGTATGCACCT
The DNA here is from genome assembly GCF_901765095.1 of Microcaecilia unicolor. Taxonomy (NCBI): domain Eukaryota; kingdom Metazoa; phylum Chordata; class Amphibia; order Gymnophiona; family Siphonopidae; genus Microcaecilia; species Microcaecilia unicolor. The sequence goes on along the minus strand of NC_044033.1, from coordinate 534,002,078 downwards.
AGGGGCTATTTTTCAAGTCCACTGCAGTGCCCCCTAGGGTGCCCGGTTGGTGTCCTGGCATGTGAGGGGGACCAGTACACTTCAAATGCTGGCTCCTCCCATGACTAAATGCCTTGGATTTGGCCAGGTTTGAGATGGCTGCCATTAGTTTCTATTATCGCTGAAAACCAATGCCGGCCATCTCTAAAGCCTGCCCAAATGTTGAGATTTGGCCGGCTCCGACCGTGTTATCGAAACGAAAGATGGCCGGCCATCTTGTTTCGATAATACGGTCGGGGATGCCGCTTTACGAGGCCGGCCTTGAAGATGGGCCTGCCCATATAGATGGCCTTTTGTAGCATTTATATCCCGCTCTTTCCCGCTCGATAGCAGGTTCAGTGCGGCTTACAGAGTTTGGTACAAAGTATCACACATACAATACGAAGTATGTAACAAAGTATCACAGAGACAGTGCAAAATATGTTACAATGTATCACAGAGGTAATACAAAGTATGGTACAATGTATCACAGAGATAACATACAGTGGTGGAAATAAGTATTTGATCCCTTGCTGATTTTGTAAGTTTGCCCACTGACAAAGACATGAGCAGCCCATAATTGAAGGGTAGGTTATTGGTAACAGTGAGAGATAGCACATCACAAATTAAATCCGGAAAATCACATTGTGGAAAGTATATGAATTTATTTGCATTCTGCAGAGGGAAATAAGTATTTGATCCCCCACCAACCAGTAAGAGATCTGGCCCCTACAGACCAGGTAGATGCTCCAAATCAACTCGTTACCTGCATGACAGACAGCTGTCGGCAATGGTCACCTGTATGAAAGACACCTGTCCACAGACTCAGTGAATCAGTCAGACTCTAACCTCTACAAAATGGCCAAGAGCAAGGAGCTGTCTAAGGATGTCAGGGACAAGATCATACACCTGCACAAGGCTGGAATGGGCTACAAAACCATCAGTAAGACGCTGGGCGAGAAGGAGACAACTGTTGGTGCCATAGTAAGAAAATGGAAGAAGTACAAAATGACTGTCAATCGACAAAGATCTGGGGCTCCACGCAAAATCTCACCTTGTGGGGTATCCTTGATCATGAGGAAGGTTAGAAATCAGCCTACAACTACAAGGGGGGAACTTGTCAATGATCTCAAGGCAGCTGGGACCACTGTCACCACGAAAACCATTGGTAACACATTACGACATAACGGATTGCAATCCTGCAGTGCCCGCAAGGTCCCCCTGCTCCGGAAGGCACATGTGACGGCCCGTCTGAAGTTTGCCAGTGAACACCTGGATGATGCCGAGAGTGATTGGGAGAAGGTGCTGTGGTCAGATGAGACAAAAATTGAGCTCTTGGCATGAACTCAACTCGCCGTGTTTGGAGGAAGAGAAATGCTGCCTATGACCCAAAGAACACCATCCCCACTGTCAAGCATGGAGGTGGAAATGTTATGTTTTGGGGGTGTTTCTCTGCTAAGGGCACAGGACTACTTCACCGCATCAATGGGAGAATGGATGGGGCCATGTACCGTACAATTCTGAGTGACAACCTCCTTCCCTCCGCCAGGGCCTTAAAAATGGGTCGTGGCTGGGTCTTCCAGCACGACAATGACCCAAAACATACAGCCAAGGCAACAAAGGAGTGGCTCAGGAAGAAGCACATTAGGGTCATGGAGTGGCCTAGCCAGTCACCAGACCTTAATCCCATTGAAAACTTATGGAGGGAGCTGAAGCTGCGAGTTGCCAAGCGACAGCCCAGAACTCTTAATGATTTAGAGATGATCTGCAAAGAGGAGTGGACCAAAATTCCTCCTGACATGTGTGCAAACCTCATCATCAACTACAGAAGACGTCTGACCGCTGTGCTTGCCAACAAGGGTTTTGCCACCAAGTATTAGGTCTTGTTTGCCAGAGGGATTAAATACTTATTTCCCTCTGCAGAATGCAAATAAATTCATATACTTTCCACAATGTGATTTTCCGGATTTAATTTGTGATGTGCTATCTCTCACTGTTACCAATAACCTACCCTTCAATTATGGGCTGCTCATGTCTTTGTCAGTGGGCAAACTTACAAAATCAGCAAGGGATCAAATACTTATTTCCACCACTGTAGCTATATAGAGTGGGACAATAGTAAAAGATGTGGGGAAAGAATTGGTGTGGGTAGTACTGGTGGTGTGGTCTAGGTTCGAGGATTAAGTTGGGTCGTTTTGGGTAGGGATATGCCCCTCTTTGTAAGTCTTAAGTGCTTTTAAAATATGCCTCCACGTCAACCGGCTCACCATTATCCATATGTTTTTTCACAACCTTCAAAGAAATGAAGCAAATTGGTGAGGCAAGACTTACCTGGCTGAACCCATGCTGACCCTGTCCCATTAAACCACGATTGTCTATGTGTTCTGTAATTTATTTTTTTGTAATGATTTCCACTATTTTGCCCAGCACTAAGGTTAGGCTTACAAGTCTGTAATTTCCAGGATCCTGGAATCCTTTTTAAAAATTGGTGTTACATGGCCACCTTCCAATCTTCAGTTCTGCAGATGATTTTAATGACAGGTTACAGATCACTAACAGCAGACCAGCAAATTCATGTCTGATACAAATTAACCGACTTCCGCAAACGATTGAAGACTTATCTCTTTGAGAAAATTTATTGCAAGGATCAAAACACATGAAGTCCATACACACTAATAGAAATGCATCAATACACTCTCTTCTGAATTCTCTTCCCCTGTATTCTCTCCACACCTAAAATCTACCCACAAATAAAGTTGTCATACCCTAACGCCCTCTTGCTATTATTCGATCATCCTATCATTTCCCCAATGTCACATTCAATAATTTCCATGCCCCAAAGATGTTTTGACTTGACTTTGTCTTCCATAACTCTTCACAATGTAACCTATAATCGCATTGTAAACAAACTGTATTTCCATCATTCACAATGTATGTAAGCCACACTGAGCCCGCAAATAGGTGGGAAAATGTGGGATACAAATGCAATAAATAATAAAAATAAAAATTCTTTCAGTACCCTGGGTTGTATACCATCTGTTCCAGGTTCTTGAGCAGTATTAGTAACTGGGCTGGTAATGTGAGGAGGGAACTCCCTCCCTCCCTCTTCTCAGTTTTCAGCATAGTTACAGTAGATAACCATCAATAATCCAAGAGAAAGTACAGAACAATTCCACAGGAACTGAGAATAGGAGAGAAAGAAAAAGGTCACCCACTGCTTTTTTTCTGGAAATTAATGACCCATACAACAATGTAGGCCTGTAATTTTATGCCAGTCACTTGGAGTCTTTTCTCCTTCCTCTTCATGTATCTTCTATTATATACAGCTAACACTGTCATTTTGGCAGTCCTGGTAGTCTGAGATGCGTCTGTTTCTCCACTGATGGAGTTACAAGCAGTCCCTTGCATCCTACTTTAGCTTACACAGTTTGATATCTCGCTTCACCAACAAGCCCGAAGTGAGTTACAGAAGAAAACAAGCACTAATTGTCCGGTTTGGTATTTGTTGTTCTCGTTACAGGGTCCATGGAACGCAAAGACTTCCTGAGAGAAGCACAGATCATGAAGAAACTCAGACATCCCAAACTTATCCAGCTCTATGCTGTCTGCAGTTTGGAGGATCCGATTTATATCATCACAGAGCTGATGCGCCATGGAAGCCTCCAGCAGTACCTGCAGAGTAAGTTAAAGGCTGAGGGGCTTCAGACCAAATTGCTCCGAGAAAGAAATTAATGACAAAAGGCAACGCTAAAAGTAGACCCAAGTTTATTTTAGTAGCAAGCTGTGGTCTCACCACAGACTGCATCTGCCCTCTATAACTATGGAAGCAGAAAGTATCCAGCTAAAATACAAAGAGGGTATTCCATGAAAATTATTGGAGTTTGGGACATCTTAGGATGTTTTCAGAGGAGTGGAATGTGAGTTCTTGAGTGCACTCCCCCTTCCCAGTATTCACCTTGATTTACAAAAGAGTTAGAACAAAACTGGACTGCAACACTTTGAAAAATGTCTGCCAGTGGGAGATAGAGGTATAGCCGAGCACATAGGAGTGGAGATTACAAGGAAAACCGTCAATGGACTGATGTCAACAGCATCAGCTTTTCTACCAGTAACATATCTCCCATTCAGTTTTCCAGTGACAACAATAACACTGATTTTGCAAACAGTGCATAGAAATCACTGCTAATGAAGACACAGACCTCAAAACAGAGTCCCTTGCGCTCACTAATGTGGATCTTCTAATAATAACCAAGATCAAAACAAAATATACATATCTACTATAATAAAACGCAGCCTCAACGTTCTGAGGACACTGACATCACTGAAGTCACTCACACACCGGTTCGTGGTTTCATGGTGGTGAAGCCACAACATCTTCATGCCCCGCCCTCGTGTCACACGTGATGACGTCAAGGGCGGAACATGAAAACAAATTAACGCACGGGGAGCAGTAGGGAAACATGCGGAGCGTGTTTCCCTACTCCTCCCCTTCCAACAAATCCCAGCCGCCGCCGCCGTGCACATGAGCCCGGCCCCTTTCACCACATAGCCCCGCCCCTTACAACTTACCCGCCCTGCCCACGGTAGCACACGCTTAACCTCACCAACCTCCCTCCCCCCCTGTCACCTCCCCTCCCCTTACGCGTGTCTCCCTGGTGGTCTAGAGGTACCTGTTCCGTGGGCCCAGGAAAGAAAGAGCCCCCTCTTTCCTCCGTAGTGGTGGCTTCCTTGCTGCATCGTGTGGAGTCCGGCTCTCGGCGTTTTGAAAATGGCAGCCAAGAGTTCAAGCTGCCTCGCGAGACTTCAACTCTCGGCGGCCATTTTGAAACGCCGAGAGCTAGACTCCCACACGATGCAGCAATGAAGCCACCACTACGGGAGGAAAGAGGGGGCTCTTTCCAGTGGCGTACCTAGGGTAGTTGACACCCGGGCTGGTCATTTTTTAACACCCCCCCTCTCCAAAATCTAGTACTAGGCATGCCAAGAATACAAAACACTCAGGACCTATAGAGCAATTCTAGCATACCATAAGCAGTAATTTCTACAAGTCACACAAGGAAAGGAAGCATCTTAAACCTACAGTGAGCAGTAGAACATCAATTCACCTATTGTAAAACGAAACCAGACAGAATATACAGATTGTCGATCCTGCACAGTCAATGCCAACTGAAAGCCATGTCTTTTTCACAAACACAGATACACCCTAATCCACTATAGAATAAGTAGTAATATTTAAACTTTCTATTTAGACAAAATTAACTGAACCCCAAGATGCCAGACTCTGCATACAATGCAACACCACAGAAACAGAAACTGTCCCCTAGTACTGTGCAAAATATAAAGACGCAGATGTAAATTTGAAAAAAACTAACAAATACCAATCACCACTTTACAAATTAACAAATAGAAATAAAACAAATATAGAAAGTAAAATAATACCATTTTATTGGACTAATACATTTAGCTTTCAGAGGCCAAAACATCCTTCCTCAGGTCAATACAGTATAGTGTTGTTACAATATCCTATCCGGACCTGAGGAAGGGGGTTTTGTTCTCCGAAAGTTAGCCAAATGTATTAAAATTAGTCCAATAAAAGATTACCTTGTTTACATGTTCTATTATAAACATTAACACAGCTACAATACTACTTATCCATAAAGCAAAAAAAATTAAAATATATATTTATTTACAGTTTGTTGTCTCTGGTTTCTGCTTTCCTCATCTTCTTTTCACTGTCTTCCTTCCATCCAGCATGTCTGTCTTCTCTCTCTGCCATCCATTGTCTGCCCTCTCTGCTGTCCCCTCCATCCCAATGTCTGCCCTCTCTCCCATCTACATCTGCCCTTCCATTCACTCTGCCCTTTCTATCGCTTCCATCCACTGTCTGCCTTTCTCTCTGTCCGCTCAATCCACCATTTGCCTTCCCTCTCCCATCCATCTAGGGTCTGCCCTCCCTCTCACTCCCCCTTCCATCCAGGATCTGTCCCCTCTCTGCCCCTTTTTTCCAGGCCCCTAGTTCCAGCCCCACTATCCCACCAGTCCCCAGTTTCAGCCCCAGTCCTTGTCTCCCACCAGTCCCGAGCTTTAGCCCCCAGCCACTTCTCCCTGTCCCCTTTTTAGCCCCCAGTTTCAACCCCAGCCCTTTTCTGTCACCAGTCCTGAGCTTCAGCCCAAGCCAACTTCTCGCCCTGTCTCCTTTTCAGCCCCCCAGTCCCCACAATTTCAGCCCCCCTGCTTAGCCTTTCAGCCCCCAGTCCCAGTACTAGCCCCCTTAGTCCCACCTACCCCTCCTTCAGCCCCAGTTTCAGCCACCTTCATCCACATGCCTTGCCCCCTCCTTTTTCAAGCCCGACCCATTCTCCCACCTGACCCAGGCATGCCCCATTTTCCATCATGACCCCTTCTCAGACCCAGTTCCAGCCCCCTTCTCCCATTTGAGAGCCCCTCCTCCTCTGGAGAAACCCTTCCCTCCTCCATCTGAGAACCCCTTCCCCACCCCTCTCCCATCTGAGAACCCCAGAACACCCCTCTCCTCTCCCATTTGAGACCATCCTCCCCACCCCAGTCCCCTTCTCCCCACCCCGTCCCCTTCTCCCATCTGGAAACCCACCTCCCCACCAGTCCCCTTCTCCCATCTGAAACCCCCTCCCCATCTAGAACCCCCAGAACACCCCTCTCCCATCTGAGAACCCCCTCTCCACCCCAGTCCCCCTTCTCCCATCTGGAAACCCCCTCCCCACCAGTCCCCTTTCTCCCATCTGAAAACCCCCTCCCCATCTAAGAACCCCCAGAACACCCCTCTTCCCATCTAAGAACCCCCTCCCCCCCAGTCCCCTTCTCCCATATAAAACCCCCTCCCTTCCCCATGTAGAACCCCTACAACAACCCCTCTCCCATTCTGAGACCCCCCTCCCCACTCATCCCCTTCTCCCATATGAAAACCCCCTCCCCATGTGGAGAACCCCCCACAATACCCCTCTCCCATCTGAGGACCCCGACCCCGACTCTCCTGCTCCCACCCTACCTTAAAAAAATTTTTTTGAAGCGTCGTTGCAGGCAGCGCCTCGCGTCTGGCCCTGCAGAGTAAATCTCTTCCCTTCGAAAGTTCGTCGTCGTCGGGCCTCACTATGTTCCATGCCCTCGCGGAAATGGAAGTTTCTTCAGAGGAGGGCGGGACATAGTGAGGCCCGACGACGACGAACTTCGAAGCGAAGAGATTACTTCTGCAGGGCAGACGCGAGGCGCTGCCTGCAACGACGCTTAAAAAATTTTTTTTTAAGGTAGGGTGGGAGCAGCGGGAGCGAAGCGGATCACCCCCCCACCCACTGACACCCGGGGCGGACCGCCCCCACCCCCCCCCTTGTACGCCACTGGCTATTTCTCTCCTGGGCCCACGGAACAGGTACCGTAAGGGAGGGGAAGGGAGTCCCGTGCCCACTAGCGCCCGTTTCATCGGCACCAGAGACGGGCCATTTTTACTAGTATATACATAAATAAAAATACCCTGAACTTTCTTCAAATTCATAATGACATTGAGAGAATGGAAGCAGTTCAGAAAAAGTAATTCAGAGGAATTTCCAGAAACTGAAATATTAAACATACCAGTTGAAATATAATGCATAGAACTACTGGAAATCAAGCATAAAGCAATAGGAAAACCCTCTCTCAACTCCCAGTGATGGTGCCCTGTTGTAGGACATAAGAATTGCCATATTGAGTCAGAGCAGTGGTCCACTAGCCAGTATCCTGCTTCCAACAGTGGCCAATCCAGGTCATAAGTACCTGCAGAATTTCAAAAAAATAACAAGATTCTAGGATCCCAAGGAGTAACAAGATCTAGAATCCTAAAGAGTAGCAAAACTCCGAAATCCCAAAAGTAATAAGATTCTAGGATCCCAAGGAGTAACAAGATCTAGAATCCTAAAGAGTAGCAAAACTCCGAAATCCCAAAAAGTAATAAGATTCTAGGATCCCAAGGAGTAACAAGATCTAGAATCCAAAAGAGTAGCAAGACTCCGAAATCCCAAAAAGTAATAAGATTATAGGATCCCAAGGAGTAACAAGATCTAGAATCCTAAAGAGTAGCAAAACTCTGAAATCCCAAAAAGTAATAAGATTCTAGGATCCCAAGGAGTAGCAAGATCTAGAATACAAAAGAGTAGCAAGACTCCGAAATCCCAAAAGTAATAAGATTCTAGGATCCCAAGGAGTAACAAGATCTAGAATCCTAAAGAGTAGCAAGACTCCGAAATCCCAAAAAGTAATAAGATTCTAGGATCCCAAGGAGTAACAAGATCTAGAATCCTAAAGAGTAGCAAAACTCCGAAATCCCAAAAAGTAATAAGATTTTAGGATCCTAAGGAGTAACAAGATCTAGAATCCAAAGAGTAGCAAGACTCCGAAATCCCAAAAGTAATAAGATTCTAGGATCCCAAGGAGTAACAAGATCTAGAATCCAAAAGAGTAGCAAGACTCCGAAATACCAAAAAGTAATAAGATTCTAGGATCCCAAGGAGTAACAAGATCTAGAATCCTAAAGAATAGCAAGACTCCGAAATCCCAAAAGTAATAAGATTCTAGGATCCCAAGGAGTAACAAGATCTAGAATCCTAAAGAGTAGCAAAAATCTGAAATCCCAAAAAGATAAGATTCTAGGATCCCAAGGAGTAACAAGATCTAGAATCCAAAAGAGTAGCAAGACTCCGAAATCCCAAAAAGTAATAAGATTCTAGGATCCCAAGGAGTAACAAGATCTAGAATCCTAAAGAATAGCAAGACTCCGAAATCCCCAAAAGTAATAAGATTCTAGGATCCCAAGGAGTAACAAGATCTAGAATCCTAAAGAGTAGCAAAACTCCGAAATCCCAAAAAGTAATGAGATTCTAGGATCCCAAGGAGTAACAAGATCTAGAATCCTAAAGAGTAGCAAAACTCTGAAATCCCAAAAAGTAATAAGATTCTAGGATCCCAATGAGTTGCAAGAATCCATGCTACTGATCTCAGGAATGGCTTTCCCCAGGTCACTATCCTTGCAGCCAAGTTTAGAGTATGTGTAGTCTGTGGGTAACCCAGTGACCGATTTAAGCTCCTAACTCTAAAGTGTGGTAAAATTTGGGCTCATCACATTTTGATTTAATGTGGCACTTTTCAGGGCTTTCTGGTTTTAATGTTATTAGCAGGTTGTGCACTAATGTTCCCATTAGCGCATGAGACCTGCAAATAATAATCGTGGAAGCTCTTACTACTACTACTCATCATTTCTACAGCGCTACAAGGCATACGCAGCGCTGTACACCATACACAAAAAAGTGAGTCCCTGCTCAAAGAACTACAATCTAGATAAGACAGGCAGACAGACAGAACAATTAAGGCTAAGGGGAATAAAGAGGTGAGTGATAAAAAGGACAGGGCAAGTGAGGGTTAGGAGTCAAAAGCAGTGTAAGAGGTGGGCTTTAAGTTTGGACTTGAAAACAGCCAAAGAAGGGGCTAGACGTACAGGCTAGGGAAGTCTATTCCAGGCGTGAGGTGCAGCAAGATAAAAGGAACGGAGTCTGGAATTAGCAGTAGAGGACAAGGGGACAGATAAGAGATACCTCCTATTTAGCAGGTTCTCAGTGCTCCTGTGTTAACCCTGCATTACCAATTAGTGTGCTGATCCTCATGCACTAGCTGGATAATGTGGGAGTACCTCTCTCCACCCAGTCTCTGCCCCTCTCATAAATATATGTTTTAAAATATGTAGTGTGCATGTAATCTTTCAATTTCATCTGGTATTCCTCTCTGTCTTCCTCTTCTTGAGTTTTTCTGTATTTCATGAACTCTTTTGCCTTTATTTTTTCTGCCACTTGCTTGGAGAATCATATCGGTTTCCTTGTAAGTACATAAGTATTGCCATACTGGGAAAGACCAAAGGTCCATCAAGCCCAGCATCCTGTTTCCAACAGTGGCCAATCCAGGTCACAAATGCCTGGCAAGATCCCAAAAAAGTTCAATACATTTTATGCTGCTTATCCCAGAAATAAGCAGTGGATTTTCCCAAGTCCATTTTAATAATGGTCTGTGGACTTTTCCTGGAGGAAGTTGGCGAAACCTTTTTAAAACCCCGCTAAGCTAACCGCCTTTACCACATTCTCTGGCAACGAATTCCAGAGTTTAATTACATGTTGAGTGAAGAAACATTTTCTCTGATTCTTTTTAAATTTACTACTTTGTAGCTTCATTGAATGCCCCCTAGTCCTAGTATTTTTGGAAACAGTAAACAGATGCTTCTTGTCTACCCTTTCCACTCCACTCATTATTTTATAGCCCTCTATCATATCTCCCTCAGTCATCTTTTCTCTAAGCTGAAGACCCTAAGCCACTTTAGCCTTTCCTCATAGGGAAGTCGACCCATCCACTTTATCATTTTTGTTGCCCTTCTCTGCACCTTCTAATTCAACTATATCTTTTTGAGATGTGGCGACTGGGGGGAAGGCCAACAGTCGCTCTAAAGCGCTGGTTGGATAAGGTATCTTTCAAAGATATCACCAAACAGGGAAGATAGGGTATCCTGATAGTGAGGTTGCAAAAGAGACCATAGTAGATCAGGTGTCCTTAAAAAAAATAAAACTCAGACAAAAGATTGCAAATTAATACTGTCAACATACTCTGAAATGTCTATATGCAAATGCCAGGAGCCTAAGAAATAAGATGGGAGAGTTAGAATATATTGCACTAAATGAAAAATTAGATATAATAGGCATCTCTGAGACCTGGTGGAAGGAGGATAACCAGTGGGACACTGTCATACCAGGGTACAAATTATATCGTAGTGATAGGGTGGATCGAATTGGTGGAGGGGTATCATTGTATATTAACGAGAGCCTTGAATCAAATTGAAAATTCTGCAGGAAACAAAACACTTCTTGGAATCACTGTGGATTGAAATTCCATGTGTAAAGGGGAAAAGGATAGTGATAGGAGTGTACTAACCTCCGCCTGGCCAGGATCAACAGACGGATGCAGAAATGTTAAAGGAAATTAGGGACGCAAACAAACTGGGCAACACAATAATAATGGGAGATTTCAATTACCTCGATATTGACTGGGTAAATATACATCGGGGCACGCTAGGGAGGTAAAATTCCTTGATGTAATCAAGGACAGCTTTATGGAGCAGCTGGTATAGGAGCAGACGAGAGAAGTAAAAATTCTAGACCTAGTCCTTAGTGGAGTGCATGATCTGGTGCGGGAGATAATGGTGCTGGGGCCGCTTGATAACAGTGATCATATGATCAGATTTGATATTAGCTTTGAAGTAAGTATACGTGGAGGGGCATAATCGAACGTGAACGCCATCTCCATGGGCGTCTATCTGAGAATGGGTACGTGAAGGGGCGGGACATACCGTATTTTCGGAATAAATGGGCGTCCATCTTTTTTCCAATAATACGGTTTGTGCCAGCCAAAAGCATCGGATTTGTGCGGATTTGAGCTGGGCGCTTTCGTTTTTCAGCGATAATGGAAACTGAAGGCGTCCAGCTCAAAAATGACCAAATCCAAGGCATTGGGTCATGGGAGGGGCCAGGATTCGTAGTGCACTGGTCCCCCTCACATGCCAGGACACCAACCAGGCACCCTAGGGGGCACTTGGAAAAATTAAAAAAAGTTAACTACCTCTGAAGTCCACAGCTTTCTACCCTTGGGTGCTGAGCCCCCCAAATCCCCCCAAAACCCACCCCACAACTCTACACCATTACTATAGCACTTATGGCTGAAGGAGGGCCCCTAGATGTGGGTACAGTGGGTTTTGGGGGCGGTTTGGAGGGCTCCCATTTACCACCACAAGTGTAACAGGTAGGGAGGGATGGGCCTGGGTCCATCTGGCTGACGTCCACTGCACCCACTAACAACTGCTCCAGGGACCTGCATACTGCTGTGATGGAGCTGGGTATGACATTTGAGGCTGGCATACAGGCTGGAAAAAAGGGTTTTAAAGTTGTTTTTTTTGGGTGGGAGGGGGTTAGTGACCACTGGGGGAGTCAGGGGTGGTCATCCCCGTTTACCTCTGGTGGTCATCTGGTCATTTAGGGCACTTTTTTGGGACTTGTTTGTGAAAAAAAAGGGTCCAAAAAAAGTGACCCAAATTTGCGCTAAAAACGCCTTTCTTTTTTCGATTATCGGCCGAGGACGCCCATCTCTCCTTGGCTGATAAACACGCCCCAGTCCCGCCTTCACCACGCCTCCGACATGTCCCTGTCAACTTTGGCCGTTTCCGCGACAGATTGCAGTTGAAGACGCCCAAAATCGGCTTTCAATTATACCGATTTGGGCGCCCACAGGAGAAAGACGCCCATCTCCTGATTTGGGTCGAAATATGGGCATCTTTCTCTTTTGAAAATAAGGCGGATAGGAAATCAAATACATTAGCGTTTAACTTTAAAAAGGAGACTATGATAAAATGAGAAGAACAGTGAAAAAAAACTTAGAGGAGCGGCTGCAAGGGTCAAAAATTTACATCAGGCGTGGATGCTGTTCAAAAACACCATCCTGGAAGTCCAGGCCAAATATATTCGCGCATTAAAAAAGGAAGACGGAAGACGAAACGACAACCGGCATGGTTAAAAAGTGAGGTGAAGGAAGCTATTAGAGCTAAAAGAAAATCCTTCAGAAAATGGAAGAAGGAACCTACTGAAAATAATAAGAAACAGCATAAGGAATGTCAAGTCAAATGCAAAGCGCTGATAAGGAAGGCTAAGAGGGTCTTTGAAAAAAAGATTGCGTTGGAGGCAAAATAGTAAAACATTTTTAGGTATATTAAAAGCAGGAAGCCAAAAACAATCGGTTGGACCTCTAGGTGACTGAGGAGTAAAAGGGGCTATCAGGGAAGACAAAACCGTAGTGGAGAGATTAAATGAATTCTTTGCTTCGGTCTTCACCGAGGAAGATTTGGGTGGGATACTGGTGCTGGAAATGGTATTCGAAGCTGATGAGTGGGAGAAATAATGAATTCTCTGTAAACCTGGAGGATGTAATGGGGCAATTCTACAAACTGAAGAGTAGCAAAGCCGCATTGAGCCTGCCATGAGTGGGAAAGCGCGGGATACAAATGTAACAAAAAAAAAAATAAAAAAAAAATCTCCTGGACCGGATGGTATTCATCCCAGAGTACTGATAGAACTGAAAAATGAGCTTGCGGAGCTATTAGAAATATGTAATTTATCCTTAAAATCGAGCGTGGTACCTGAAGATTAGAGGGTGGCCAATGTAACGCCGATTTTTAAAAAGGTCCCAGAGGAGATCCAGGAAATTATAGACCGGTGAGTCTGACATCGATGCCGGGCAAAATGGTAGAGACTATTATAAAGAACAAAATTACAGAGCATTCAAAAGCATGGATTAATGAGACAAAGTCGACATGGATTTAGTGAAGGGAAATCTTGCCTCACCAATCTACTACATTCTTTGAAGGGGTGAACAAACATGTGGATAAAGGTGAGCTGGTCGACATTGTGTATCTGGATTTTCAGAAGGTGTTTCACAAAGTACCTCATGAAAGACTCCAGAGGAAACTGGAGAGTCATGAGATAGGAGGTAGTGTTCTATTGTCGATGAAAAACTGGTTAAAAGATAGAAAACAGAGAGTAGGGTTAAATGGTCAGTATTCTCAATGGAGAAGGGTAGTTAGTGGGGTTCCCCAGGGGTCTGTGCTCAGACCGCTGCTTTTTAATATATTTATAAATGACCTAGAGATGGGAGTAACTAGTGAGGTAATTAAATTTGACGACACAAAGTTATTCAAAGTCGTTAAATCGCGGGAGGATTGTGAAAAATTACAAGAGGACCTTACAAGACTGGGAGACTGGGCGTCTAAATGGCAGATGTGAGCAAGTGCAAAGTGATGCATGTGGGAAAGAGGAACCCGAATTATAGCTATGTCATGCAAGGTTCCACATTAGGAGTCACAGACCAAGAAAGGGATCTAGGGGTCGTCGTTGATGATACATTGAAACCTTCTGCTCAGTGTGCTGCTGCGGCTAAGAAAGCAAATAGAATGTTAGGTATTATTAGGAAAGGAATGGAAAACAAAAATGGGGATGTTATAATGCTTTTGTATTGCTCCATGGTGCGACCGCACCTCGAATATTGAGTTCAATTCTGGTTGCCGCATCTCAAAAAAGATATAGTGGAATTAGAAAAGGTGCAGAGAAGGGCGACGAAAATGATAAAGGGGATGGAACGACTTCCCTATGAGGAAAGGCTAACGCAGCTCTTTAGTTTGGAGAAAAGGCGGCTGAGGGGAGATTTGATAGAGGTCTATAAAATAATGAGTGGAGTTGAACAGGTAGACATGAAGCGTCTGTTTACGTTTTCCAAAAATACTAGGACTAGGGAGCATGCAATGAAGCTACAAAGCAGTACATTTAAAATGAATTAAGCTAAAGACGAATGTCCATCTCTCGCATTAAACACAATTGCAGCTTTTCTCTTCTTCATTTTGCAGATGATGGAGGGGAAAGTATCAAGGTGCAGCAGCAGGTAGACATGGCTGCTCAGGTCGCTGCTGGAATGGCGTATTTGGAATCACAGAACTATGTCCATCGAGATCTGGCTGCCAGAAATGTTCTTGTGGGTGAACATAATGTTTACAAAGTGGCAGACTTTGGACTGACCAGAATTTTAAAGGTAATTAACAATGCAAATAAGCTATATGGTGGCCCATCAAACTGCAGGAGAGCATTTTAGAGTCGTATCACTTTTACACCCAGAATCATCAAAGTCTAGATAGCGACATGATTATAAGAATATTTAATTACATACAATATACTGGAACAAAGACAATTGGGTTTTAGAGCCATATTTGGCACATTTTTGACTGCAATATTAACTGAATTAAGAATGTTAATTGATAGGGAAATACAGTGCTGAGCAGATTTTTACGGCATGTATCCCGCAAATGACAAGATGGATTCAGAGAGGCTGCAGTGGGCTTTGACGGCAACTCAAGTAGTTGGAACATAAGGACAGAGCCAGACAAACTTCTATGGTCTATGTCCCAGAAACACCAAAGAAAGGACCATGATCAAGTATATAATATCACTTTCAGGGTTGATTTAATTTATTGAGATAAGAATAGTAGGAGTGGGGTTGAACTGGTTTACAGGATTCTGGAGAGTAGAAGGCTTCATGTAATTGGGAGAAACCAAATGATCATGAGAATAGCCTATGCAAGTAGGAGTCCCCCAAACCTCCTTATTATCACCATTTTATTTAATATCTTCGAGTAGTTTAGGCCAGAGATATACAAACACTTGTCCCTCACATTACAGCAATGTAGAGCGTGTGAATTTTGCAGCCAGGGTGAGGAGATTCTGGAATGATGCACACTTATCAGACATTTGAGTCAACATTGGATCATTTTGTGTACTTTCTTCCCGTCCCTTAGCCCTCACAGGGAGGGGGGGAACACAAGAAAAAAAAATAATAAGAAAGAGACTTAGACTCCGTTAGGCGCAACCAGTAATTTCTTATTGGTATCTCACAGAGCCAATACAAAAATAGTCCTCTCCCTGGAGCAGATTGTCAGTCCAGCAACGCGCATCCTGAAAGACAAGGACTGCTCAGCTAACACTGTCCAGGACATTACATATATTTACTGTCATATAAGTTTCACTTCCTAGAAATCATGGACATGTTAGGCTCACACTGTGTCCCCAGCCTGTCAGCAATTGCCAAGCTTACCTTATATGAACATAACATAGTAACATAGTAGATGACGGCAGAAAAAGACCTGCACGGTCCATCCAGTCTGCCCAACAAGACAACTCATGGTGCTAATTTTTGTGTATACTCTACTTTGATTTGTACCTATGCTCTTCAGGGCACAGACCGTATAAGTCTGCCCAAAGGTATGATCTTAGCTCCTGAGAAAACCACTGTATGTTGCAAAGATGCTAACTTCTTAGGCCAAGTTGTAAGAACCAAAGTGAGCAAAGTACAGGCCTCAGTAGCAGTAGTTAGCCCTTAGTAATAGGCCTAACATAGGAAGGAATATACAATTTCTTGAAGTCTAAGGATATTGCTAGAGATGCGGTGTAAGATGTCAGCAGATAATTAGAGAAATGATCTTATTTACGTCTAAGTAATGTGTAACGTTCCATGAACATGGTTTTCAATACTACATTCAGAATTTTGTCTGTTTAATGTGTAGAAGTCTTAAGTTTCTTCTCTTTTTTAACAGGTTGAAAATGAAAATGCTTATGAGCCGGTGGCTGATAAAAAGCTTCCCATTAAATGGACTGCACCTGAGGCTTTACAGTTCAATAAATTCAGTGTTAAATCTGACATTTGGTCATTTGGAGTGCTTCTGTATGAGATTGTGACATATGGAAAGATGCCGTACGTTGGTGAGTAAACCTTCTTTAAAGAAGAAACCAAATCACTGAACCAGAAATCAACAAAATTGGAGAAAATTGTGTCTCTTAAGTGTTTACTGTACAGTGCTGCGGATGTCTAGTAGTGCTATAGAAATGATAAGTAGTAGTAGTTGAGCAGGGACTGTCTCTTATATGTTTAGTGTAGAGCACTGTGTACATTTAGCAGCACTACAGAAATGATAAGTAGTAGTAGTTGAACAGAGAGTGTCTCTTACACATTCAGTGTACAGCGCTGCATATGTCTAGCAGTGCTATAGAAATGATAAGTAGTAGTAATTGAACAGGGAGTGCGTGTTACATGTTCAGTGTACAGCACTGCATATGTCTAGCAGCACTATAGAAATGATAAGTAGTAGTAGTAGTAGTAGTTGAGTAGGGACTGTCTCTTATATGTTTAGTGTAGTGTACATCTAGTAGCATTATAGAAATCTTAATTAGTAGTAGTTGAACAGGGACTGTATCTTACGTGTTTAGTGTGCAGCATTAAATATGTCTAGTAGCACTATAGAAATGATCAGTAGTAGTAGTTGAGCTGGGACTGTCTCTTAAACGTTCAGTGTACAGCGCTGCATATGTCTAGCAGCGCTATAGAAATGATAAGTAGTAGTAGTAGTAGTTGAGCTGGGACTGTGTGTTTAGTGTACAGGGCTCTGTACCTCTAGTAGTTCTATAGAAATAAGCAGTAGTAGTAGTAGTAGTAGTAGTACAGCAAGGACTGTGTCTTACATGTTTAGTGTGCAGCATTATATATGTCTAGTAGCACTATAGAAATGATCAGTAGTAGTAGTAGTAGTTGAGCTGGGACTGTCTCTTATGTGTTTAGTGTACAGGGCTCTGTACCTCTAGTAGCTCTAAAGAAATAAGCAGTAGTAGTAGTAGAGCAAGGACTGTGTCTTATATGTTTAGTGTACACTCTGGGTTATTACTTTCCTGAAACTTGGATACTGTGAACTGCAATGGCCAACACTGAATGGATAACTCAGTCCAGCCCTATGTCTTACACAGTGCCATGAACTCCTGCTGCTCCCAGTAATGGACACTGCACAATGGTCTGATTCAGTTTTAATTAACTAGTAAGCAG
The DNA here is from genome assembly GCF_901765095.1 of Microcaecilia unicolor. Taxonomy (NCBI): domain Eukaryota; kingdom Metazoa; phylum Chordata; class Amphibia; order Gymnophiona; family Siphonopidae; genus Microcaecilia; species Microcaecilia unicolor. The sequence continues at coordinate 533,984,564 of NC_044033.1, read as the reverse complement.
AGTCTCCCTGCAATGACTGAGGACAGTTTAGGTTAGAAGGTAAACACTCTGGATTCCTCAGGACATCAGCTGAGTGCAAGCATGATTCTTACTGCTGTCTTAGGGGATGATAGAGAAACTTTTCTCACCTAGTCTTCTCTCTTCCTATAGGTTTAACTGGAGCTCAAGTATTGCAAAAGCTTGAAAAGGGATACAGGATGCCACGACCACCAAATTGTCCCCTGGAATCTCTACCAGATCATGTTAGACTGCTGGAAAAAATCCCCAGAGGAGAGACCAACCTTTGAGACTCTGCGGTGGCAGTTCGATGACTTTTTTGAACAGAATCTGAATCCTATTTTGACTCAAATACATTTGTAGGATGAGCAGTGTGACACATATAATAATACACTATTCTTTGTCCCGTGCACCTGGCTGTGGAGATAATGTGAAATTAATCAGACTGTGAGGATCGAGAAGCAGTCATTTCAGTAGGGACATCTGCATGTCCAGGTATAAATGCTGCGTAGTCTCAGAAGGGATATGGCTGTTCCAGTGATGCAAATGTTTCTTTCTATTTATTAATTACTGGAGAGAAAGAAGAATGAATGGGCTGATCCAGCACTTTTTCCTTTCCTACGTCTGTCTGTTTACACACCCGCCTGCGGTTTCCGGGGTTTCTCACCACGCTCCATGGTGGTTCTCCTTATGAAGGATTCAAGTGCTGGCTGCAGGGCCTGTGCTCCCGATATGAGCTTAATCATGTGTGTCAGGATGAACATCATATTTAATTCCAACTGTACAGAGATTATTAATCAATATTTTCATATGAACATGAAACTGATTAAAATATTTTTCAAGCATACATGTGTGTGTTTATGCAGGTTTACAAGAATTAGCAGAAGTAACTCTAATGAGTGGTAACTCCCTTCATGGGTTGATGATATGAAAGATGGGAACCTCACAGTCCAGTTCACGTAGAAACCTAGAAAACCCATTATCCCAGATCCACGAAAGAGCTCAAGGAAGCTTAAGAAGACAGAGTTAAACTGGAAACAAATTCAGGATTTCTCAGCATCTCCTGGAACTCAGAGATCGACAATAAGCCCAGTGCAAAAAAAAAATCAGCACAGCTGAGCAAAGCCATACAAAATATGGACGTCCAACCCTGATTTCAGAAGGAGCAGGGACATCTATATCCAAAAAGATGGACATTGTTATTTACAACCTGTACTTGTCACATCCAAGTTACAGAAGGATGCTCAAATTGAGCAGCTTTCCACTGATGGCAAGTCACCTTCTTAATTCCCCAGTAGCTGCTGCCCCTCCCTCCCCCAAATATCCATCCAGTAAGCATTTTAGTTGGAGATTTGATCATTAGGCATGTAGATAGTGTCAGCAGGTCTCCCTTCCACTCTTCAGCCCGGGTCAACCCTGCTTAGTGGGAATGCTTCAATGCGGGCTCCTGTCCCCTCTGGCACCTGCTGCTTCTCAGCTCCTACATAGTAACATAGTAGATGACGGCAGAAAAAGACCTGCATGGTCCATCCAGTCTGCCCAACAAGATAAACTCATATGTGTATACCTTACCTTGATTTGTACCTGCCTTTTTCAGGGCACAGACCGTACAAGTCTGCCCAGCAGTATTTCCCGCCTCCCAAACCAGTCCCGCCTCCCATCACCGGCTCTGGCACGGACCGTATAAGTCTGCCCTCCACTATCCTCGCCTCCCAACCACCAACCTCTCTTCCCCACCTGCTCCGCTACCCAATTTCGGCTAAGCTTCTGAGGATCCATTCCTACTGCACAGGATTCCTTTATGTACATCCCACGCATGTTTGAATTCCGTTACCGTTTTCATCTCCACCACCTCCCGCGGGAGGGCATTCCAAGCATCCACCACCCTCTCCGTGAAAAAATACTTCCTGACATCTTTTTTGAGTCTGCCCCCCTTCAATCTCATTTCATGTCCTCTCGTTCTACCGCCTTCCCATCTCCGGAAAAGATTTTTTGCGGATTAATACCTTTCAAGTATTTGAACGTCTGTATCATATCACCCCTGTTCCTCCTTTCCTCCAGGGTATACATGTTCAGGTCAGCAAGTCTTTGTTCATACGTCTTGGAACGCAAATCCCATACCATTCTCGTAGCTTTTCTTTGCTGTCTTCCTCAGTTTCCGTGCTCCCTGAGGTTGCACTTAAGTGGTATTCCAACAAATGACCAGCAACTCCCATCATTTCATAAAAAGGATTTTTCTTTTATTTTCCACAGCTCAGTTATCACCATTTCTGCCTCATCTCAAGTCATTGACATTTGTTCACATTCACAATGCCCAACTGAGGTTCATCTCAAACCTTGCTGAATATAGTTCATTACACTTTAATGCCACCTTATCCCTCTTCAGGTAGCCAGTGGCGTAGACAGACTGCCAATTTTGGGTGGGCCTGAACCCAAAGTGGGTGGGCACAAACTTTGCTCTCTACCCCCCCCCCCCCCCAGCAAAATTTAGTCACACAGATGCATTTGTCACACAGGGTAAAGTGCTGCTTTTCCGTGCATCCAATTTCAGACAATTTATTTAATAGCCTAATCCTTTTCAGTGAGCTTTCAGAGGCCAAAACCTCCTGCCTCAGGTCAGTATAATGCTGTTACGGTATCCTCTCCTGACCTAAGGAAGGAAGTATTGGTCTCTGAAACTTTATTAACACCATATACTTTATCCTAAATTAAAAATACAATTATTTTCTTTACCTTTGTTGTATGGCCCAGGGGCGTAGCTACGGGTGGGCCTGGGTGGGCCCAGGCCCACCCAATTTCAGTCCAGGCCCGCCCAGCACCAGCGCCAGCTCCCATTGCCGGCCACTGCTGCTTTCCTGATGAGCAGCAGGGCCGGCGCTACAAAAAGAAGAAGCGCTCAGCTGACTGAGCTGAGCGCCAACGCGTTGCTAAGGACGAGAAAAATTTTTTTTAAAAATGCGGCACCGCAGGCAGCCTCGAAGCATTGGCTGCTGGCTCTGCAGGCTCCTCCCGTCTCTTACATCACTGCCCCTGTAGCGAAGCAGGGGCAGTGACGTAAGGGACGGAAGGAGCCTGCAGAGCCAGCAGCCAATGCTTCGAGGCTGCGTGCAGTGCCACGTTTTTTTTAAACATTTTTCTCGTTGGGTTAGCGTTGGCGCTCAGCTCAGTCAGCTGAGCGCTTCTTCTTTTTGTAGCGCTGGCCCTGCTGCTCATCAGGAAAAGCAGCAGTGGCCGGCAATGGGAGCTGGGGATGGTGGGCCTGAATGTGGGAGAGGGAAAATGGATGGCAGGATGGGGAGAAAGAGGGAAAATGGAAGGATGGGGAGAGAAAGAGGGAAAACAGATGGGAGGATGGCAGAGAAAGAGGGAAAACGGAAGGATGGGGAGAGAAAGAGGGAAAACAGATGGCAGGATGGGGAGAAAGAGGGAAAATGGAAGGATGGGGAGAGAAAGAGGGAAAACAGATGGGAGGATGCAGAGAAAGAGGGAAAACAGAAGGATGGGGAGAGAAAGAGGGAAAACAGATGGGAGGATGGCAGAGAAAGAGGGGAGATGGATGAAAGGATGCAGAGAAAAAGGGGAGAGATTGGAAGGATGTGGAGAGAGAAGGGACACTAAACAGAAAAGGTAGAGATAGACACTGGTTAGAAGGGGGAGAGAGACATTAGATGGAAGGATCAGGAGAGAGGGTAGATGGGTGGAAGGATGGGGAGAGAAAGAGGGAAGACGCTGGATGGAAGGGTAGGAGAAAGAGGTGACACTGGATGGAAGGATGCAGAAAGAAAGAGGGAGACTATTGGAAGGATGGGGAGAGAGAGGGAGACACTGGAAGGATGGGGAGAGAAAGAGAGAGGCTGCATGGAAAGGGGAGTAGTGAAAGATTGGAGAATAAGAGGAAGGGGCATGGGGAGAACAAGGGTGAGAAAAAGATGAAAAGCCATAAGTAGATGAAGGAAATTAAAGAATGGATAGTAAGAATGAATTAAATCTGGACACAGAGGAGGCAGAAAAATATTGAAGAAAGCAAAGAAAAAGGAGAGAAAATGACAAATGGCCAGGAAACCCTGGCAGAAGAGTTAAGCGAAAACGAAGGAAAGCAGAATCTAGAGACTGGGAGGGCATTCCAAGTATCCACCACTCTCTCCTGACATTTTTCTTGAGTCTGCCCCCTTCAATCTCATTTCATGTCCTCTTGTTCTACCGCCTTCCTATCTCCGGAAAAGGTTAGTTTGCGGATTAATACAACAGACCTGTAATGTGAGGCTGACACATTGGTCCAATCAACTGCAGAGTATCTGAAGGCTTCATTTCGTCTGATATGCATGGATATTTCAGTCCACCTGGGAAAGATGAAGCGAGAGTCTTCTGTCAGGGGACAGCTCCCAGAATCTGATGTGGTAGAATCAGACAGTAGAGAGAAGGATTGATGCTGGGAGACAGGGGGAAGGGTCTGCAGCTTATGTCACAGGCGCTACTGAATGCATCTCAGAGACAGTTTTTAAACAGTCGTTCCCAATGAAAGTGTAGCGCATGTTTCTAACGTAAGATATTCTGGAAGCTTAATGAAGGACTCAGAAATGTTTACCTAATAGATTTCTGACTCCCAAGGGCAAATCTTTACAGCAGTTCAGCAGGACAGGTTTAAAAAAAAGTTTTTAAATGATAGATGAACATTGGAGGCAGACCATTTGTTTTAATAATTGATAATTTTCCCAGATGCAACGGTTACTGCTTGCCCTCAGCAGTTCTGTTTGCAAATTTCTGCTGATATGATGTGCACATGGAGGTTAGAAATGAGATCTTCAGAGTCTCTTGATGTGTAACCCTAGGAATGGGCTGAGGCTCATGAGAACTGAACTCCTGAGAGACCTTTGCACTGTAGAGAAAAGGTCCTTTAGCTCCCTCCCCTCTCAGGTTAATGAGTTGATTAAATATTAAATGGTCTATGTCTCTTGAGCAATTCTCAGAGCTCAACTTTATCTGCCATTGGCCTGTCTCTGATTTCTGATAATAGCGGCAGCAAACTCAGAAATTGCAGTGATATAAAAAGCATTTATATTTGGTGGCTGAGAAATGGAGGGGAGGGAGAGAAAATAGAATATTTTAACCAGACATTCCTGTTCTTTTGAAAGTTATTATTTACATAATCAGTTCAGCCTAGGTGTGCAGCGGAGTTTGGAGCAAATTCTCAAAGTCGCCAGTAATCTGTGACCCTAAGGATTTCAATCTTTACCTTTTCCAAAACTCATAACTGTAAAAAGATGCCATTTAAGCAGTGCTAGTCAATAGCGCTGCCCTGGGGGGACCTTGAGGGTGGTCCTGTAGTAGTCTGTGATTTATTTATTTACTTGTTGCAGTGGAGTCAGAAAACACAGCACAGAGGACCACAAAGTTAGTCGGGGGGGGGGGGGGGGGGGTGTTACGCCCTTGAACATAACAATTAGGCATGAGTGTGTTCTTTTATTTTATATTTTAGTGCTTAACTGCATGAAACAGGGCAATTTTCTTTGCTAAATGATGAGAAAACTGTGCAATTAAGCTGAAAGCTTTTAACTAAGGTGTTGTTAGGACAGCAGAACAGCTGAGAAGGCCACTCACTGTTAATAGCTGGCAAATGCAAACCGGCTTTCTCTTATACTGTACCTTGGAAGCCTTTCTTAAAGGGTCTCTTACTTTAAACATAGGAGCATGCTTCGTCCTCCCCCTTCCCCCTGGCACTTCGTCCTCCCCCTTCCCCCTGGCAGTGGAGAAATGGCCTAATGGTTAGTGCAGCGGGCTTTGATCCTGGTGGCTTGGGTCAAATTCCCACTGCATCTCCTTGTAACCTTGGGCAACTGGTTTAATCCTCCATTGCCCCAGGTACAATAAACTTAGATGGTGAGCCTTCTAGGGACAGAGAAAGTCCCTGCATATAATGTGTACAGGGCTGCCCTCTAGGGACAGAGAAAGTACCTGCATATAATGTGTACAGTGCTGCCCTCTAGGGACAGAGAAAGTACCTGCATATAATGAGTACAGCACTGCCCTCTACAGACAGAGAAAGTACCTGCATATAATGTGTACAGCACTGCCCTCTAGGGACAGAGAAAGTACCTGCATATAATGTGGACAGCACTGCCCTCTAGGGACAGAGAAAGTACCTGCATATAATGTGGACAGAGCTGCCCTCTAGGGACAGAGAAAGTACCTGCATATAATGTGTACAGGGCTGCCCTCTAGGTACAGAGAAAGTACCTGCATATAATGTGTACAGTGCTGCATATATCTAATAGCACTATAGAAATGATTAGTAGTAGTAGCAGTACGATCCCTGGACCTACCTAAGTCAATCTCTGGTGATCAAGAGGGTCTGTGGCAGAAATAATTCTACTCATATGGAAGCATGCCCCCTAGTGGTAGTACCACAAGACTTCTATTAGGGGTAATTGGTGCCATTTTTGAATCCAGAACAGCTCCAGGATGGGACTAGAGGGGAAACATTCCCACCCTTGGTTACTAGGTTACCAGATTCCAGGGTAAGTCTGGAGGGAGGTCAAGGAGATGGAAGCAGAGTTGGGTTTCTACCCGGAGATGAAATTTGTGCTTATCAGCAAGATTATATGCTTTGGGATGGAGGATTGGACTGGGTAGGATATGTGCCTGGGGTTGGAAGGAATTTGGAGGATATATGCATTCAGGGGAATTCCGACAGGGGCGAGTATGTGCCTTATAGGGGAAGAGTGGATGAGAGGAGGGGTTATGTGTCATGGGGGAGTGTGGATTGGATGGGGGAAAGGTCAGCGATGTGCCTCTGCAATACTTTCTGTTGTTCATTGGGCACCACATTACATTTATTTATTTTATTTTCTGCATTTATATCCCACATTTTCCCACCTGTTTGCAGGTTCAATGTGGCTTAGAAATACCGTAGTGGCGATCGCCATTTCCGGAATAAGAAATACAGAAGAATGTTCCAATCAGAGTATATAGAGTACACAGTAAATTAGAAGAAAATCAGTAATCAATACATTTCAGGTGTTGAAATCAAGGGTGGTGAAAAGCGTTCAATAATGACAATGTAATAAAGTAACCAAAGTAAGAATAATTCAATGTTAACTAATTCTGGAACAGTCCTGATGCCATGTTTTTTAAGAAGGATCCTTTTGACAAGTAATGTTTGTACTCCTACAACATCTGAAAATGCATGTAACACGGTGTCTGTGCTTTGAATGTCTTCCCTATGCGATAAATGCAGGGCATACGCTTTGCCCCCCCCCCCCCCCCCCCTGCATTTACTGTGACTTAACTTTTGCACTTAAGGTAAAGGGTCCTGAAAAACAACAAAAAAGTGGTCAAAATAATTTAAAACATTGATAATCACAGAGTTCTTTGCTGTTCCCTCTTACAGTGTGAATGTAGACATTCTCTCACTGATACAAAGCCGGTAGACAAAAGACAGGAAGAGCACGAGTGTGAAGGAGAGGTGTGCGTGGGGATGGAGGCAATAGGAAACCTATGGAAATCCACAGGAATCCACGAGGATTGGGACAAAAAAATCATTACTACCGTAGGGACGAGAGGGGATGGGGACCAGTTATGTCCCCGTGCACACCTCAACTCAGAAATTTGACCCCAATAATAATTAAAAGAGGAGTTCGCCTTGATGAACACTGGCGCATGTGTTCAGCAAACTTTGGCAACAAGGGAAATCTCTGATAAACTGATGAGTATATTTGTCAATTTGTTTCGAACATTTTGGCAGATACCATCTCCACTGAGCTAGTCTCATCAATGCAGCTAATATGAAAGCCGGATTTTGAGAAGAGGTCTGGAGAGGTTGCACACGTCAATCTCAATCTCACACTCTCTCATGGACTCCAGTCATCAAAAACTGAAGCTAAGCGAGCTTTAACATTGTGGAAGGAGGTGGATACACTTACTAGGCGAACAAAAGTCAACTGTTCACTGAAGAAAACGCTCAAGCAGTGCGAGTCAACTTGGTGGAACAGCTTCTGCTGACATTGAAATCCGTGACAGAGAACATGGGGGAGCTGAGTATAATTGTCACAGAATCAGGCAGGGGCGTAGCCAGACAACAGATTTTGGGTGGGCCTAGACAAGAAGTGGGTGGGCACCAAGTGTTCTCCCCTTACCACCAAAAAAATATCTCAGCTGGCGTGAAAACGCTTCTTTCCACCTTAGCACTCTGCAGCAGGCACGTGCTGAAAACTGAGAATGCGCAGGTGCCGGTATCGTGGAGAGTAGCGTTTTTGTTACCATCAGGGGAAAGACTTCAGCTGGTGGAGTTTGGAATCCCCATCAGCTACTGCTAAACGTGTGTTACTGTTGGGTGGGCTTGAGCCCTAAGTGGGTGGGCCCTGGCCCACCCAGGCCCACCTGTGGCTACGCCACTGGAATCAGGTGCAAACAAGCAGTTCCTGACCAAACTGTCCGCAATTGATGACTCCTTGTTGGCAGAAGCTGTCATGGTGTTGGAACCATTTGACAGGGCTACAAAAGAACTGTTGACACATACTAACCCTTCACTACATCTGATGGTCCCAAGAAAATATCAGATAGATCAGAATCTGACAGTTGCAAGCTCAGACAGCCATATGATTGTATCCTTAAAGATCACCTGAATCACTAATTTGTAGTTAGAGACAGACTTATTTATTTGTAGCATTTGTACCCCACATTTTCCCACCGATTTGCAGGCTCAATGTGGCTTACATTTGCCGTAATGGCGGTTGCCATTTCCGGGTTACGAATGGTATTTCTTTAAGGTGCATACATATATGGTAACATACATGAAACATAATATATATGGAATAGTTCATGGTATATGCATATACCATGAGCATACATACATGGTGAAGAGGAATACATTACAGTATTGCATGAAGGTTTTTGAGTAATAAATTGGATTGTAACATATATTAGGTCATCGACTATAGGGAGTCCTTATTCGACATAAGGTATAAAGTGGTAGTGCTTGATCATTCATAGCAAAGTGGTTAAGCAGTCATGTGATAAAAATTCCTGAGTCCAAAGCTGAAGGGTCATTTAGATTTGATGATGCTGAAAAGTGGAATAGTGCCATAAACAGACCGTGAATACTGACAGCAGATCAAGCTGTAGTCAAGGTGCAGTCACTTGCCAAACCACCAAGAAAACCTCCAAAACGGGAAGAATCAGAGGCAGGTTTCTTTAAAGACACTTATTCAAGAGTCGGGAAACAGCATCAGTGACTGATGATATGGAGCTCGGCCAAGGTCTCCCCTCAGCTGTCTCTTCTCCAAGCTGAAGAGTCCTAGACGCTTCAGCCTTTCCTCATAGGGAAGTTGTCCCATCCCCTTTATCATTTTCGTCACACTTCTCTGCACCTTTTCTAATTCCACTATATCTTTTTTGAGATGCAGTGACCAGAATTGAACACAATATTCAAGGTGCGGTCGCACCATGGAGCTATACAAAGGCATTAAAACGTCCTCACTTTTGTTTTCCATTCCTTTCCTAATAATACCTAACATTCTATTTGCTTTCTTAGCCACCGCAGCACACTGAGCAGAGCATTTCAATGCATCATCAACAACGACGTGGAGATCCCTTTCTTGGTCCGTAACTCCTACCGTGGAACCTTGCATTACGTAACTGTAGTTTGGGTTCCTCTTTCCCATATGCATCACTTTGCACTTGCTCACATTAAACATCATCTGCCATTTAGACGCCCAGTCTCCCAGTCTTATAAGGTCCTCTTGTAATTTTTCACAATCCTCTCGTGATTTAACAACTTTGAATAGCTTTGTGTCGTCAGTAAATTTTATTACCTCACTAGTTACTCCTATCTCTAAATCATTTATAAATATTGTGATAAACACAGTGTCTGCCCTTACAGGAGGAGGCCGCCAGAGGGCGCTCTCCCACTGAAATCGGGAAAATGCCCATTCTGGTCACTAGAGGGAGCTCCAGGGATCGAGATGAGTATTGGCATATATGGGCCAGTAGAGGGAGCTCCAGAGAGATAGCTGGGGGAGTGAGAAGAGTCTTCTAGGCCAGATCTTTCTGGAACCAGAGGGGCGAGGTCTCAAGAGGTGGGGAGGTTAAGTGGACACCTCATAAATAGCTTCCTCTCAGTAGAGGGGAGAATTTGCCCGAAAGAGAGAAGTTTTGCCCAAGGGAGAGAAGATGGGAGCCTGGAGGCCAGAAGCCTGGACTGTATGATCCCGGTGCAGAGAAGATGAACTGTGTGTTCAAGGGACTGTGTGTCCCTAGTACGGGCAAGGTAAAGCAGGCTGCAGAAGCCTGGGGTTAGAAGTCCCCAAAATATTGTGATTGCTACTGAAGTGTTTAAAAGAACAAACAGCCGTGGGGTGGAGGATAGGACTGTACAGTCAATGTGAGTGAAGAAAGTCCTATCCAGGGGTGGTGGCTGTTTTACACTGAGACCCAGGTCTCCCACAGTAGATGGGCTCAGTGAGAGAATTTGTACTAAGATGACTAACGGCTGGAAAGAAGTGAGTTCCACAAGACTGCCGTATAGTTCAATAAATTGAATTTGCATTTTGATGACTATCTCATTTGCATGTATGTGAAGGCTGGAGAATCCTAGTTGAAGTTCCCGGAGAGTGCGAGGGGTCACAGCCCGTGAATCAGAGGGGTGACCGGGGCACACTGAACGGGACAGGGGAGGATTCCCAGCCGAAGGAAGACATGCCTGAGCAGTCACCCTGACTAAGGCAGAAGCCCCAGATATAGAGGTGGGTGCTTGCAAGTGACTAGGAGCAGACCAGCCAAAGTCCTGCTCAGGAGCCCCGGGCCAATGAGGCTGGGTAGAGAGCAGGAAGGGCACAAGGCTTTTACAGATTGCCCTGAAGCCAAGTACCAGGGAGCCTGAAGAGAGCTTAGTTGAAGAATATGCGGAGGTGGGGAAGATAAAGGAACCCCTTGTGTTTTGAACTGTTTGTTTCGGTGCTGTGCTTGCTGGACTTATTCTGAAGGGAGGGGGAAGATAAAGGAAACCCCCTGGTTTGAACTGTTTGCTTCTGTGCTGTTTTTGCTGGAGTTACTAGGAGTTACTAGGGATTTACCACCAAGTGAACTGCTTTGATTGGAAGTCGGTGGCTGAGCAGTTTGCCTGGCCAATTGCAATACATAGCTTGGCTTGGGGGACAAGGAAACTCCGAAGAGACTAGTAAGCGAGACCCCGGCCAGCAGAGGGCTGCATTTCTGCATCACCCAGCGGCCGGGAGCGTTACAATATGTTAAAAAGCAGTGGTTTTAGCACAAACCCCTGAGGAACCCCACTAACTACCCTTCTCCATTGAGAATACTGACCATTTAACCCCACTCTCTGTTTTCTATCCTTTAACCAGTTTTTAATCCACAAGAGGACACTACCTCCTATCTCATGACTCTCTAATTTCCTCTGGAGTCTTTCATGAGGTACTTTGTCAAACACCTTTTGAAAATCCAGATACACAATATCAACCGGCTCGCCTTTATCCACATGTTTGTTCACCCCTTCAAAGAAATGTAATAGATTGGTGAGGAAAGATTTCCTTTCACTAAATCCATGTTGGTTTTGTCTCATTAATCCATGCTTTTGAATATGCTCAGTAATTTTGTTCTTTATAATAGTCTCTACCATTTTGCCCGGCACCGACGTCAGACTCACCGGTTTATAATTTCCCAGATCCCCTCTGGAACCTTTTTTAAATATTGGCATTGCATGGGCTATTGGGCTACCCTCCAATCTTCTGGTACCACGCTTGATTTTAAAGATAATTTACATATTACTAATAATAATTCCGCCAGTTTGTTTTTCAATTCTATCAGTACTCTGGGATGAATACCATCCGTTCCAGGAGATTTGCTACTCTTCAATTTGTCAAATTGCCCCATTACATCCTCTAGGTTTATAGAGATTTCATTCAGTTTATGCGACTCGTCAGCTTCGAATACCGTTTCTGGCACTCCCAAATCTTCCTCGGTGAAGACCGAAGCAAAGAATTCATTTAATCTCTCTGCTGTGCTTGTGACCTGGATTGACCACTGTTGGATGCAGGATACTGGGGTAGATGGACCATTGGTTTATTTTTATGTTCTTATGAACCTGAGCATCAGGGAATGGTAATTTTTTCCATGGCACACTTAGTCAGGTCCTGAATCATGGTGGTGTACATAATACAGTGGTTGACATACACTGCCTTGCTTCTTGCAGTCCCACCTCTCACTCAGTATGAACTGCAAAGTCATGTATAGTATAAATCCTTTCAATCACACAGAGACTATCCTGCTTATTTTCGAACGAGAAGGCCAGCCATCTTCCGACACAAATCGGGAGATGGCCGGCCATCTCCTAAACCCGACCAAATCGGTATTATCGAAAGCCGATTTTGGCCGACTTCAACTGCTTTCCGTCGCAGAGCTGGCCAAACTTCAAGGGGGCGTGTCGGCAGGGTACAGAAGGCGGGACGGGGGCGTGGTTACGAGATGGCCGGCTTTGCCCGATAAAAGAAAAAAGAAAGCCGGCCCTAATGAGCATTTGGCCGACTTTACTTGGTCCCTTTTTGTTAACGACCAAGCCTCAAAAGGTGCCCCAACTGACCAGATGACCACCCGAAGGAATCAGGGATGACCTCCCCTGACTCCCCCAGTGGTCACCAACCCTCTCCCACCCAAAAAAAATTTAAAAAACATTTTTTTGCCAGCCTCTATGCCAGCCTCAAATGTCCAGCTCCATCACAGCAGTATGCAGGTTCCTGGAGCAGTTTTTAGTGGGTGCAGTGCACTTCAGGCAGGCGGACCCAGGCCCATCCCCCCCTTACCTGTTACACTTGTGGTGGTAAATGGGAGCCTTCCAACCCCCCAAAAAACCCACTGTACCCACATGTAGGTGCCCCCCTTCATTCCTAAGGTCTATGGTAGTGGTGTACAGTTGTAGGGAGTGGGTTTTGGGGGGGGGGGGTTGGGGGGCTCAGCACACAAGATAAGGGAGGTATGCACCTGGGAGCTATTTGTGAAGTCCACTACAGTGCCCCCTAGGGTGCCCGGTTAGTGTCCTGGTATGTGAGGGGGACCAGTGCACTACAAATGCTGGCTCCTCCCATGACCAAATGCCTTGGATTTGGCTAGGTTTGAGATGGCCGTCATTAGTTTCCATTATCGCTGAAAACCAATTCCGGCCATCTCTAAAGCCGGCCCAAATGTTGAGATTTGGCCAGCTCCAACCGTATTATCGAAACGAAAGATGGTCGGCCATCTTGTTTCGATAATACGGTCGGGACGCCGCTTTACGGGGCTGGCCTTGAAGATGGCCGCCCTTATAGATGGCTGGCCCCGTTCGATTATGCCCCTCCACATAACTTAAAATGTGTAACTTAAGAAAGATGATTATTACATTCAGTGCCAAAGTTTATCCTGTGACAGATCTTCTTCTGCTGGAAAAGATATCAGAGGGGAGAGCACAGACCAGACAGTGGTGACTTAATCACACTTTGAAATCACCTTCAAAACTTTTTGTAAAAATGACCAGAACTTCTTTTGTGGTACAGCTGAAATATTGGGCTTGGAGCACCAATTCTTGGCCACCCAGACTGATGCTGAATTGGCTAATGTGTGAAAGGAGTCAGACTGCAGACTGAAGACCTGTTTATCAGTGTCATGGCTTTCTTATTCCATTTCTTAAGAGATCTAATTTTCTTGGTAAAGTCCATCACTTCTGAGTAGGAATTTTTCATGTTGGGAGGTAAAGCTGTCTTCTGGAGATTAATACAATCCTGTTTCCTATATGCACACAATGATCTGGAGTCCCACTGTCAGCGAGGATTTTTGTCTTTCTGTTTCAAACATTACATTTTGAAGCTCAGACTCTAAAGGGGTGGAAATGATGAAGCAGCTTTGAGTACAGAATAAATTAATCCACTTTGATCAGCTGTAACAGTTTTCGCAGCTGTGGAAAAAAGTGGCCCAGCTGATTCACAGTGGAGACAAGGAATCAAATGCAAAACAGAAATGCAATTACTAGCATGACAGAGGTTAATGAGCAGGAGGATAAATTATCAGGGATTTTATACAAGGAAATTTGAGTATAACGAAATCAAAGCACAATGAGAACTGCTAGAAGGGTCCCCCTAGCTTTAGAGAGTATCTGGCTAGGAAGACGGGTCAGACTCTGGAGCCTGGCTGTGCTCCCAGCCGCCAGCAGCTGCCTTTAAATTGGAGGAATACTTTATGCCAAATTTTCAAGCCATTTATGGAAGTAGATAAGAGTTTACTTTGGTATATGGGCTGCCTGTAAATGGTTTTCTATTAATATAAGTAAAAGTAGAACTGAGGCTCTCTGTTTTGGGTAGGATTGAAAAATGAAGTGATGGAGTATGATCTTGCAAAGGGCTTCTGTGTGGGATAGAGGATGTCTGAGATCACAATATCCCAGGTATTTTACAGAAAGCTTGCTGCGTGTGGAGCTTTTTGTGCAATGTGTGGAAATACCAGTTTTAAGTCCTGGCATAACCAGCAGCAACAGCTATTTTAGTTAGAAACATGTTTTTAAAGAAGACTGGCCTCACTTCCGCAATGGAGGAGTAGCCGAATGGCCAGTGCAGCAGACAGAGATCCTCCAGAATTGGGTTCAATTCCCAGTGCAACAACTTGTGACTACTACTACTACTATTTAGCATTTCTATAGCGCTACAAGGCGTACGCAGTGCTGCACAAACATAGAAGAAAGACAGTCCCTGCTCAAAGAGCTTACAATCTAATAGACAAAAAATAAAGTAAGCAAATGGCCTAGTGGTTAGGGTGGTGGACTTTGGTCCTGGGGAACTGAGGAACTGAGTTCGATTTGCAGCACAGGCAGCTCCTTGTGACTCTGGGCAAGCCACTTAACCCTCCATTGCCCACCGCATTGAGCCTGCCATGAGTGGGAAAGTGTGGGGTACAAATGTAAATAAAAAAAAAAATAATGTGTACAGGAAGGAGGAGAGGAGGGTAGGTGGAGGCGAGTGGTTACAAGTGGTTACGAGTCAAAAGCAATGTTAAAGAGGTGGGCTTTCAGTCTAGATTTAAAGGTGGCCAAGGATGGGGCAAGACGTAGGGGCTCAGGAAGTTTATTCCAGGCATAGGGTGCAGCGAGACAGAAGGCACGAAGTCTGGAGTTGGCAGTAGTGGCGAAGGGAACAGATAAGAAGGATATATCCATGGAGCGGAGTGCACGGGAAGGGGTGTAGGGAAGGACAAGTGTGGAGAGATACTGGGGAGCAGCAGAGTGAGTACATTTATAGGTTAGTAGAAGAAGTTTGAACAGGATGCGAAAACGGATAGGGAGCCAGTGAAGGGTCTTGAGGAGAGGGGTAGTATGAGT
This sequence comes from Microcaecilia unicolor, assembly GCF_901765095.1. Classification (NCBI taxonomy): domain Eukaryota; kingdom Metazoa; phylum Chordata; class Amphibia; order Gymnophiona; family Siphonopidae; genus Microcaecilia; species Microcaecilia unicolor. The sequence goes on along the minus strand of NC_044033.1, from coordinate 533,969,221 downwards.
AAAGCGACCCTGGTGGAAGATGAGACGGGCAGCAGAGTTTTGAACTGACTGGAGAGGGGAGAGGTGACTAAGTGGGAGGCCAGCAAGAAGCAGATTGCAGTAGTCTAAACGAGAGGTGACAAGGGTGTGGATGAGGGTTTTGGTAGAGTGCTCGGAAAGAAAGGGGCGGATTTTACGGATGTTGTAAAGAAAGAAATGACAGGTCTTGGTGGTCTGCTGGATGTGAGCAGAGAAGGAGAGAGAAGAGTCAAAGATGACCCCAAGGTTTCGAGCCGAGGAGACAGGGAGAATGAGAGAGCCATCAACAGAAATAGAAAATGGGGGGAGTGAGGAGGTGGGTTTGGGGGGAAAAATGAGAAGTTCGGTTTTGGTCATGTTTAATTTCAGGTGGCGTTGAGACATCCAGATAGCAATGTCAGACAAGCATGCTGAAACTTTGGTTTGGATGCAAGGTGAGATATCAGGGGTAGAAAGATAGATTTGGGAGTCATCAGCATAGAGATGGTAGGAAAAGCCATGGGATGAGATTAATGAACCAAGGGAAGAAGTGTAGATAGAAAAGAGGAGGGGACCAAGAACAGAACCCTGAGGTACGCCAACAGGCAGAGGGATAGAAGTAGAAGAGGATCCACCAGAGTGAACACTAAAGGTGCGGAGGGAGAGGTAGGAAGTGAACCATGAAAGGGCAGAGCCCTGGAATCCAAGTGAGGACAGGGTATTGAGAAGTATGCTGTGATCGACAGTGTCAAAAGCAGCGGAAAGATCAAGAAGAATGAGGATGGAATAGAGACCTCTGGATTTAGCCAGTAATAGGTAATTGGAGACTCTGGACTAGAGCAAGGGACAGGGACACAGCCCACAGAGACAGGGACATACCTTGTCCCCATGTTATTCTCTACCTTGAAGGCTGTTAATGAATTGGACAGTTATTTAAGTTCAAGTGATGCAGATGACAAAATTTTAATTTGGGGGGGAAAAACGAGCAAAAGTGCTGGCCCAAACTGGCAAAGCTTTCACTCCTCTGCCTTCCTGCCACCAGCACAGCTTCTGAGAACATTTTCTACAGCAGAAAAGATTGTGGAAGACCGGAGAGCTGGACTGAATCTTGAGATTGTTGCTGACTTATTCAGAGGAGGGAAATGTTTTGGCCAGTTCTGGTTTTAAACTTACATTCCAACTTCAGTAGTTGGAGAACATGACCAGCGCCGGGCAGACTTCTATGATCTGTGTCTTGAAAATAGTGAGTAGTCATACTGGGTCAGACCAATGGTCCATCTAGCCCAGTATTAGTGGCCAAGGCAGGTCACAAGTACCTGGCAGAAACCCATAAAGGAGTTTACAGTAGTCAGGGAAAGGGATTGGGACTTGATATACCACCTTTCTATGTTTTTTTCGGGGGGGGGGAGGGGTTGCAACTATTCAAAGCAGTTTATGTAGTATATACAGGTACTTATTTGTACGTTCAGTATTGGCAGCTGAGGATTCTGGGAGGCATTTCACTAGATTGGGACCCTTGAACTGTGCTCGTAAGTTAATGCCTCTTATAATGGAGTCTCCTAGTAGTAAGAGTTTTCTGCTTTGGGGATGTCTCTTGACTTGAGTTATTTTGCTTGCCTCTGGCTCCTACTCAGTACTTCTTTTCTGAGCTTCATAATGCTCCAGTCAAGCAAAGGAATTATACAGTCAGTATCCCTAACCACACCCTCTCCGAAGGAGATCACACGATGTGATACCCGGAAGCAAGCCGTCTATGGAATATTCCCCACATTCTGAAATGCACTCCTGGAAGGCTCTGCTTAACACAAGACTGTCTCTACTTCAGCAAGCAGGTGACAACTTGACTCTTCAACCAGGCCCTTAATCACATCGGTTGCACATATTATAGCAGGACATGTTTACACTCCTACCCTAGCTAAGATGATGTTCAAGCACCTTTCTCACCTCATTTGCAATGTTCTTTAAAGTAGTCCTTTATTTTCTTTCTCCTGTTACTCTATCGTATCCAAAATTCCAGGAATAACATGTATAGAATATTTGTACGTTTAAGATGCTTGCCAGGTGCCCTTGGCCTGGATTGGCCGCTGTCGGGGACAGGATGCTGGGCTCGATGGACTCTTGGTCTTTTCCCAGTGTGGCATTACTTATGTACTTATGTATCTATCTATATGTTTCATCTTTCCTTACACCCTATTCTGTCTATTAAAATGTTTTACTATGTATTGTGTTGGCATTGTAATGTAGCATAATATGCCATACTTTGTATTGTTGTTTGAGTATTTTTACTACTGTAATTGTCTATTGCTTAGGTTTGACTTATTCTTATTATGCACTGCCTTGAGTGAATTTCTTCAAAAAGGCGGTAAATAAATCCTAATAAATAGGGGCAAAGTTTGGGAAGGCGAATGCCTACCGTGACCCATCTATTCCTCTGTTGCTTTATTCTCTGTGGCAGTGCTGGTAGTAAATTGATTGGTTAGTCCCTGATGCTTCCTTAATTGCAGCCAATTCCTTCTTCAGTTTGTTGATTTCACCTTTCATTGGAGACAGGTGGGACAAGCTCTAAAGTTCCAGATGGTTTGTCTTAGGACTAAGGCACAACATATGTTGCATTGAATATATAAAGGAGGTGGGCCCTCCAGCTGAGAAGATTTTAGGGGAAATGGAATTGCCAGTGGTGGTGGAAGCTGTTAGTTCTTGCTTAACAGAACTAGAGGACGGTGCCATCGAATATTTGGAACAAGGTATTCCTTACCCTGCAAACTGAACTATTAAAGAGATAAGATAAAGGCCTGCTGTTTTGTTTAGAAGTTTTAATTTTTATTTTTCATTTGAGCAGTGTGGAAGAATCTTGTAAGGCTTTAATCTGAATACCAAGGGAACCAGGTTCAATTGCCACTGCAGCCTCAGTTACACGAACGGAGATGAGAGACTTGTGCTAGCAGGGTTTTTTTTTTTTTTTAGCATTTGTAAACTGCTAGTGCTGAGATTTTTACAGAAGCTTATGGACCACAGAAAACCTGATTATTAATGTTCAGCCCTTTTAAATGGATTGGAATGAATGCCATGCAGCTTAAACCAGAGCAAAGAACATCACTATGAGAAGACTCAGAACTCTTGAACCAAAATATTTAATGTAGTAATCAAACAAGGAAAAATAGCTTACAGTTCAGATGTTCTAGACAAGAGTTTTTGCCTTGCCTTGCAAACTGGAAGTCTGTTCTCAGCCAGCTCAATCTCCCTGCAAGAAAGAAGCGGAGAGTAATGTATATACTCACTGTTATGCTGGTAAAAGCTTGATAGTACCATAGTAGGTTGAAGGGTATCATACAGCAAAATTACAGTATAGGTAGATTCAAATTGCTGAGGAGAATGTTGCAGACTAACTCTTACAGACCCGATGGAGAGAGAAGGAGGGGAAACAAGCCCAGCATGCAAGAAGAATAAGGCAAGTCAACACGAAGATCCCCATAAGACACAGGGAGCCGGACATGTGCTCTGGAAATGTCTAATACAGAAAACTACAAGATTACAGGGATTTGTAGTTCAAGGGCACAACCTTAAATTAAAGGTACAGGCAATGAATCTGTTACAGAGAATGCTTAACATATATTTATAAATAACAAACAGCCTGCCTGCATGCATATGGAGGCAGAATGTTCCCCACCTGGTATCAGTAGATACAGAATGTAAAATGCAGTAATAATGCTGGATCTTGAAGGTTGACAACTCTCAAGTTCTCAGTCTCAAGTTCTCTGTCATTCAGGTGACTTCCCTTTTGCAGTCTCGCAGGAGCTGAAATGAGAGACAACACAAACAACATAAAAGAGAGAAAATGTCTGAGTCTCTGGAGTGGACAACAGTCCACAGAGTTCATATCTCTTCATGGTATATTATTTTTTATTTTTTATTTATTGCACTTGTATCCCAAAATTTCCCACCTATTTGCAGGCTCAATGTGGCTTACACAGATCTGTTATGGCATCGCCGCAACAGAGAAGGAGTACACTTGGTGTTACAAAGGGATAAAAGAAGAAAAGAGGATCAGGTTATGCAGTTATACAGTGACATTCTGAATAAAGGAGTGTAAGGGTTGTGTTCTAGTCAGGGGTGTGCTGGTAAATTTTTAACAGGCCCAGGGGTGGCCAGGGGGTGGGGGGGGGGGAGCAACACTTGCCTCTCTCTCCTCCCTCCCTTCGTGTGGGCACGCTAGGCATACCTTTGCTGGCAGCCAATAAATGGACTGCCACCACTCCCAACGCCTTGCTCTGAGCAGCATGCTGGAACTTCTCTCACATGCTCGAGAAGTCGCAGCCTGCTGCCTAGAGCTGGAAACAAGAAGTGGGGAGCAGCAGTAGTCTATTTACTTGGCTGGCAGGGCTCAGGATCCCCACCAGCAAAGTAAAAGAGAATTCAGCAGTGGGCCCAAGTCCACATTTTGGGAGCCAGTTGTTAAAGTAGCCATGGCGGGCCCTACTTTAACAACCGGCTCCCAAAATTCTTAAAAACAACCGGCTCTTGCAAGCCTGTGAGAGCCTGCTCCAGCACACCACTGGTTCTAGTCATTATGGGTTTTCGTGGTAGGCTTTGTTAAAGAGAGTGGTATCCCCTCTTGCGTTCAAAAGAAGATCAAGAAGGGTAGCGAGTATGGTCAGCGTTCGGAGTCACCACTGTTTAAATCCCCCCCCTTGTAGACCTCCTTCTGACTCTTTCCCACGGGGGGCTAAAGGTACTTATTTCATATAACAGGTTCTGTATAGTTTCTCTGACCTCCATTGTCACCCAATCACAAGGGGGTCTGTTCTGGGGTGACATTAGGAGCCGTAATTGAAAACTAATTCCCATAACTACTGCTTTCTATCTTTCTGGATCTAGGTATACTCTGGGCCATTTATGTTCCCATATAAGACCTATTAAAAATCTATCTAAGTTTCTCCAAAGACTGAGTGTCACTTGTATGTGATCTGCCTTGTAGGCTAAATAAATGTAAGGTAAAGAGAAGATAGAATCAATAAAATAGAGGCAGAGATAGGTTCAAATAGATAGGTACATTTTATTTCTTACCCAAAGACAAGTCTTCCAGTTGGTACAAATACAGACATCAAACAGATTCTGGGTTCATCTGCACAGGGCCCTGCCGTCTGAGAGAAGCGTTGGGGAAGACTCCGACACTAAGGCAAAATCTCCCCTCTTTTATACACAAACCTCTCCATAGAAGTAAATGGTGAGATACCTTGCTCTCAATTTCTGAGATGATACTTTCCCACGCGGTCTTATCAGCATGTTTTGGGAACAAGTTCTTTTTCTCATCTCACGGTCGAGATGCCAGTTTCACATCTCCCAATACTTTTCACACCATCTTATGAACTCTGTATGTCCTCTGTATTATTTTATACAAAAATTATAAGCTCCATTTTATTCATCTGATCCATCATTCTTTCATTACAAGTGCTGTATTTGATTTAAAAATTGTACCAATTTGTGGCAGGACTCATTGTTCAGACCTGCTTTTTTCAGATTCTCAAATATTAAATCATTTACTTGTTGTTTGGCCTAGTCAGTACTTTTTCAGTTGTTTTAGGCTGCATAGCTTTGGCCATCACTATTCCAGTGGTAGCCTTAAAGCCAGGCCATATATTAACAGGACCTACTACATTGAACGATATTACCATGTGTGTACAACTGATTGAAGATTGGATTATGGTCTACCGGCTTAAATTGAATCAAGATAAGACAAAGTTCTTGTGGTTGGGTCCATCTGATTCACCCAGGTTTCCACAGCATTTTACTATTGGGACAGATGCTTTCACCTTCAAATCTTGTTCTAGGATTTTGGGGGTGAAAGTAGATAGTTTTATGACTTTTGCTTCTCAAGTAAAATTGTTAATAAAAAAAAATCTTTTTACAAGCTGAAGAAATTGTGAATAATTCACAAGTATTTTGAGCCTGCAAAGTTTAGGCTGTTAATTCAGGCATTTTATCCAGAATAGACTATTGTAATGTTATCTACATTGGATGTTCCAAAACTCTGATTAAATGATTACAATTTAGAACACGGCAGCATGGCTGATATATTTGGCCCGCTGGTTTGATTCAGCCACACCGCTTCTAAAAGAATTGCTTTGGCTTCCTCTGGATGCTAGGGTACAGTTTAAGCTTTGTACTATCGTTTTTAAAATTGGGAATAATGAGGCCCCGTTGTATTTAAGTGATTTGATCACATTTTTACAAAGAGGTACTGTTTATAGAACTCAAAATCAAATGCTGTTATGTTTCCCTTCAGCAATGCAGGCTTAATTGCGGAGATCATTTGATTCTTCTCTTCATTATCAAGCTATATCGGTATAGAACTCGTTGCTTTTACAGATCCATGTACTTACAAATCTGGAATTTTGAAAAGCTCTTACAACTGCATTATTTAACACATAGGAGTGGATGAGTGGCCTAGTGGTTAGGGTGGTGGACTTTGGTCCTGAGGAGCTGAGTTCGATTCCCACTTCAGGCACAGGCAGCTCCTTGTGACTCTGGGCAAGTCACTTAACCCTCTGTTGCCCCATGTAAGCCGCATTCAGCCTGCCATGAGTGGGAAAGCGCAGGGTACAAATGTAACAAAAATAAAATAGATTCTATTGGAGATTCTACATGGAATGTTGCTACTACTGGAGATTCTACTTGGAATGTTGCTATTCCACTAGCAACATTCCATGTAGAAGGCTGCGCAGGCTTCTGTTTCTGTGAGTCTGACGTCCTGCACGTATGTGCAGGACGTCAGACTCATAGAAGCAGAAGCCTGCGCGGCCACATTGGTGATCTGCAAGGGCCGACTTCTACATGGAATGTTGCTAGTGGAATCAGGGCCGTGCCTAGGGTCTCCGGCGCCCCCCTGCAGTTGGCCTCTCCGGCGCCCCCCCCCCGAAAACGAGCGCTACACTACCCGCACTCTTCTCCCCAGATCCTTTTTTTTTTTTGTTTAAATTTACCTCTCCGGCGCGTGGCAGCGTTAGTGAGAAGGAGGCGGCGCTCCCCCGCCCCGACGTGTCTTGACTTCGCTGTGTCCCGCCTTCTTCTGACGTCAGAAATGACGTCAGAAGAAGGCGGAACCGAGCGAAGGAAAGACACGTCGGGGCGGCCGGGGGAGCGCCGCCTCCTTCTCACTTACGCTGCCGCGCGCCGGAGAGGTAAATTTAAACAAAAACAAAAAAAAGGATCTGGGGAGAAGAGAGCGAGGTAAGCATGGTGCGGCGGGGCGCCCCCCAGAGGATGGCGCCCTCCTGCCATGCTTACCTCGCTTACCGCATCGGCACGGCCCTGAGTGGAATAGCAACATTCCATGTATAATCTCAAATAGTAGCAACAGTGGAGGAGTGGCCTAGTGGTTAGGGTGATGGACTTTGGTACTGAGGAACTGAGTTCGATTCCCACTTCAGGCACAGTCAGCTCCTTGTGACTCTGGGCAAGTCACTTAACCCTCCATTGCCCCATGTAAGCCACATTGAGCCTGCCATGAGTGGGAAAGCGCAGGGTACAAATGTAACAAAAATAAAATAGATTCTATTGGAGATTCTACATGGAATGTTGCTACTTTTGGAGATTCTACATGGAATGTTGCTAGTGGAATAGAATCTCAAATAGTAGCAACAGTGTAGGAGTGACCTAGTGGTTAGGGTGGCGGACTTTGGTACTGAGGAACCGAGTTTGATTCCCACTTCAGGCACAGGCAGCTCCTTGTGACTCTGGGCAAGTCACTTAACCCTCCATTGCCCCATGTAAGCCACATTGACCCTGCCATGAGTGGGAAAGCGCGAGGTACAAATATAACAAAAAATAAAATAGATACTATTGGAGATTCTACATGGAATGTTGCTACTGTTGGAGATTCTACATGGAATGTTGCTATTCCACTAGCAACATTCCATGTAGAAGGCTGCGCAGGCTTCTGCTTCTGTGAGTCTGACATCCTGCAGGACGTCAGACTCACACAAACAGAAGCCTGCGCGGCCACATTAGTGATCTGCAAGGGCCGACTTCTAAATGGAATGTTGCTAGTGGAATAGCAACATTCCATGTAGAATCTTAAATAGTAGCAACAGTGGAGGAGTGGCCTAGGGTTAGGGTGGTGGACTTTGGTCCTGGGGAACTGAGTTTGATTCCCACTTCAGGCACAGGCAGCTCCTTGTGACTCTGGGCAAGTCACTTAACCCTCCATTGCCCCATGTAAGCCGCATTGAGCCTGCCATGAGTGGGAAAGCGCAGGGTACAAATGTAACAAAAATAAAATAGATACTATTGGAGATTCTACATGGAATGTTGCTACTATTGGAGATTCTACATGGAATGTTGCTATTCCACTAGCTGAAACCACTAGAATCTCCGATCTCAAAATCTTTGGTAATTACAATCAAGCTTTTCACATATCCAAAGAAAAGAACTAAGTGTGTGCAAACAGCATATTTAACAAAAACTTTTTATTATTTCTTTAATTGTTTTAATTGTTTTATATATATCTGTTTTTGTATATATGTATATAAATATACTATTCGGGAACCCTCGGACAATACCACTTTAAGGCAACTTCATTGTTTATTGCCAAGTGGCGTGGTCTCTCTTCATCGGGGAATCCCTTATTAAACCATTTATAAGTGCTGTTGCAAACACACTTCGCTAGTGCCCCAAAAGTGTACGTGCTCTAAATAAGAATAATAATAATGAAAAACTTAAACTTATCTTAGACGTTACTTAAGCGTTATCTTAGACGTTACTACATGTCTCTCGCTGTTGAAGTCCTCTTTGCGCAATTTAGGGGAAGCCAAAGTTTCCAACAGTGGCCAATCCAGAAACCCAAATAGTAGTAACATTCCATGCTACCAATCCTGAGGCAAGCAGTGGCTTCCCCCATGTCCATCTCAATAACAGACTATGGACCTTTCCTCCAGGAATTTGTCCAAACCTTTTTTAAACCCAGGTATATTAACTGTAACTACATCCTCCAGCAAAGAGTTCCAGTGTTTAACTATTTGTTGAGTGAAAAAATATTTCCTCCTATTTGTTTTAAAAGTATTTCCAGGTAAGTTCCTTCAGTGTCCCCTAGTCTTTGTACTTTTTGAAGGGGTTAACAAAATGTATTCACTTCTACTCGTTCTACACCACTCAGGATTTTGTAGACCTCAATCATATTTATTTATTTATTTAATTAATTGCATTTGTATCCCACATTTTCCCACCTATTTGCGGGCTCAGTGTGGCTTACAATACATTGTGAATGATGGAAATACAATTTGTTGCAATATGCTTATGGGTTACATTGTGAAGAGTTACTACTACTACTATTTAGCATTTCTATAGCGCTACAAGGCATACGCAGCGCTGCACAAACATAGAAGAAAGACAGTCCCTGCTCAAAGAGCTTACAATCTAATAGTGTGGGAAGATAGCTGTCTCATTTCCAAGCTGAAGAGCCCTAACCTCTTTAGCCTTTCCTCATATGGGAGGAGTTCCAGCACCTTTATAATTTTGGACACGCTTCTTTGAACCTTTTTTAATTCCGCTATATCTTTTTTTTTTTAGATACAGTGACCTCAACTGAACACAATACTCAAGGTGAAGTCGCACCATGGAGCAATACAAAGGCATTATAATATTCTTGGCCTTGTTTTGCATCCCTTTCCTAATAATTCCAGGCATCCTGTTTGCTTATTTGGCCGCCACTGCACACTGGACAGAAGATTTCAGCGTATTGCCTACAGTGACACCTAGATCTTTTTCTTGGGTACTGACTCCCAAGGTGGACCCTAGCATCAGGTAACTATGATTTGGATTATTCTTTTCAATGTGAATCACCTTTCATTTGTCCACATTAAGTTTCATTTGGATGTCCAGTCTCCTAGTTTCCTAAGGTCTTCCTTCAATTTTTCACAATCTGCTTGTGTTTTGACAAGTCTGAATAGTTTTGCGTAATCTGAAAATTTAATCACCTCACTCGTTGTTCCGAGTTCTAGATCATTTATAAATATGTTAAATAGCTCTGGTCCCAGTACAGATCCCTTGCGGCACTCCACTGTTCACCCTCCTCCATTGAGCAAAATGGCCATTTAACTCTGTTTTCTTCTCAATAACCAAGTCCTAATCCACAGAAGGACATTGCCTCCAAACCCATGACTCTTTAATTTTCTCATGAGCTTGTTTTTTCATATCTCTGTTCTAATTTTTGACATACAGACCATAGAAGTCTGCTTGGTATTTGCCTTACTTCCCAACTACTGGAATTGCTGTTGAAGCCCAACTCTGCCTCACCTTAATTTACCCTCCACAAGCAATTGAGTCACTACCTATGTCCATTTCTACCCTCTTTTACACCTCTCCTTTCTCACCCAGGCCATAGCCTTCTGTCCTTTTCAGCCTCCTTCCAATCCCTCCCAACAGCTCCTACAAACCATCTCCCCCCCCCCCTCCATATTTCTGCTCTCAGTCTCATAGCCCTTACCTGCTATTCATTGTCCTCCTAAACCCTGGCTAATTTCTTAGTCCCCTTTATCCCCCCCAGCTAATCTCCAAGTCCCCACCCTTCCAACCTACCCTGTCCCCAAGTCCTCACTCACAATTCCACAGAAGCCCTGAGTCCCCACTTACATTCCTACGCAGTTGAAGAATCTCTGCCTGAGTCTCCACTCTCCTGCATCCCCAGATCCTCCAAATCTTCCCTCTTGCCTCCTTCTCTCCTTCCCTAGCATTTAGTCATCTATTTCTTTCTCCAGTATTCTATAACTATGCCTTTTCTTCCATCCTTTTGCCACTTCCAAGGTTACCTCCACTGCTTCAGCTGCTTCTTTTCTACAGGTTGGGTTTCTGCTTCAAGCCTCCCTCTATCCATATTCCTTCAGGGAGGTTCAGAGAAGGAACTCAGTCCAGCTGGCCCAACACAGCACTTCCTGTTTTATAGAGGTGGAAGGAGGTGGATCAGGGCACATTTTAGTGTCTCCTGTCTCCCTGGCACAAGGAAATGCTGCACTTGCCTTCCTAACCTTGAATACCACATGAGATTCTTCAGGAACAACGGTTATGCACATTTCACTGTTATTATTTATTTATTATTTATGTATTTATTAGGATTTATTTACCGCCTTTTTGAAGGAATTCACTCAAGGCGGTGTACAGTAATAATAGAACAAACATGAGCAGTAGGCAATTAGAGCAGTAAAAATATTCAAAAACAATACAAAGTATGGCATGGTATACTATTTACAATGTCAACACAATACGTAATAGAACATTATAATTGGTAGTGAAGGGTAAGGCAAAGTTGTAACATATAGATGAGTAAGAAAGTAGGAAGAGTTAGAAAGTAAGGTGATTGATTTGAAGAAAGTTGCACGTGAGGTCAGAGAGATATTATCACAGCTAGGGTAGGAGTGGGTAGGATATTAAATATTATCACAGCTAGGGTAGGAGTGGATAAACATGTCCCGCTGCAGTATGTGCAGCCCAAGTCAATCCTTGTGTGTGTGAGTGAGACTAACAAGTTAGTTACTTCTTCCGTTAAAGGCTTGGTTGAAGAGCCAAGCTTTCACCTGTTTCCTGAAGTAGAGGTAGTCTTGTGTTAAGCGGAACCTTTCAGGCAATGCATTCCAGAGTGTGGGGGCTACTCTGGAGAAGACTTGCTTGTGGGTATCACATCGTGTCCTTGGCAGTGTGTGGAGGATCATCCTATTCTTCAGATACTCGGGTCCATTTCCTTTCAGGGCCTTGAAGATCAGACATAGAGTTTTAAATTTAGCCCTGTATTGTACTTTGTAGCCAATGAAGTTTTTGCAAAAATGGTGTGATGTGGTCACGTCGCTTGCAACCTTCTATGAGTCTTGCTGCTGCATTCTGAATCAACTGGAGCTGGTGCAGGCCCTTTGTAGTCAGACCATTGTATAGTGCATTGCAGTAATACAGTCTTGATGTTATCATGGCATACACAACTGGGCTAAGATTTACCTTCTCGATGTAAGGCGAGAGGCAGCATAGCTGTCGCAAATAGTAGAAGCAGCTCTTGAAGGTTGCTTTGATTTGGGGAATCAGAGTAAGTGTTGAATCTAACTATATTCCAAGGTTCCTGACTTGTGATTTGAGGGGGAGTTCATACTTCCCAAAAGGGATTTTGATGTCAGGTATGTATCCACTTGTGTTAGGGACCCAGAGAAGCTTGGTTTTACTTGGGTTCAGGCAAAGTTTGTTGTGTTTAGCCCATTCTTGAATTGATGTTAGACAAGTGATCAGTTTATTCAAGGCTGTAGGTAAGTCAGGTTCAATGGGTATGAGTAGCTGCACATCATCCGCATAGATCTAGAACTGAGGCTTCCTGGAGTTCAGAATGGCAGGTGCTAATCACTTGCCTGGCAGAGGATGCATGGTAACCATGACCATGATTTGCTTCAACCCTCAGGGCATTTAGCCACAAAGTAAAGCTTTTTCTGATGTTGACTCTCAGTGGGGGCAGAGAGGAGGTATATGTTTGGAGGAATAGACTGTGCCCACCACATTCACCTCAGGGGGATGGGACTTGATATACCACCTTTCTGTGGTTACAATCAAAGCGGTTTACATATTTATTTTATTTTTTTATTTTTGTACCCCACGCTCTCCCACTGATGGCAGGCTCAATGCGGCTTACATAGGGCAATGGAGGGTTAAGTGACTTGCCCAGAGTCACAAGGAGCTGCCTGTGCCTGAAGTGGGAATCAAACTCAGTTCCTCAGTTCCTCAGGACCAAAGTCCACCACCCTAACCACTAGGCCACTCCTCCACTCCACATAGTGTATATACAGGTACTTATTTGTACCTGGGGCAATGGAAGGTTAAGTGACTTGCCCAGAGTCAGAGGGAGCTGAAGTAGGAACTGAACCCAGTTCCCCAGGACCAAAGTCCGCTGTACTAACTACTAGGCTGCTCCTAAGAGTCAGGCAAAGGGGGAGCCATAGGATTCCTGGAAGTGTGTTGGGCTTGCCAACTTCAGAGGTATCTACAGATATTATTACTGAGGCTGTGTGTGCCACTCCCCTGCAAATCCTGCCTGTCTCAAATCATTGAATGGCCCAAACTGTGCTGCAGTTGTACAAAGAGTGAATTGGAAGAATAAGAGGGGTGCATGGGAGAGAAAGGGGGTGCTGGACAAGAAAAGGATGAGAGGAGCATGCTGGAGAGGAGGGGAAACAGGGGTTCTGCTACCACAGGATGCAGAAAAGGGCTGGTCCTGGCACTGTCTCTTCATCAGTCTTTTGAGAGAAAAGATAAGTGAGATCAAGTTCCACAAGTGAATGAAGGTGTTCACAGTAATAGAGAGAAGGGTGAATCAGGTGTCTATCCAGAGGGGTCCAGGATAGGAGAGAGGTTTGGACAAGTTCCTGGAGGAAAAGTCCATAGTCTGCTATTGAGACAGATATGGGGAAGCCACTGCTTGCCCTGGGATTGGTAGCATGGAATGTTGCTACTATTTGGGTTCCTGTCAGGTACTTGTGACCTGGATTGGCCACTGCTGGAAACAGGCTATTGGGCTAGATGGACCCTTGGTCTGACCCAGTATGGCTGTTCTTATGTAGAGAGCTGTTTAACCGGTGCTTTATCCAGACACTAGAGAATTCTGTTTGCTGATGTAGCTTCAATTTAGTGGAACATTCGGCGAGAGGCCTTGGAGCGGGTTCTGCCATTGGGGAAGGAGACTGGCAGTGATGCCCCTGAATCATGAACTGGTTTTGGGGCTTTGCTGCCGCCTTATGCTGATTCCAGTTTTCCTTTCTGAACAGAGCTTCCCACAGGCTCTCAGATTGCTTATGAATAAAGAATAATTACAGATAATGGCTCTGGCAGCATGAGCGGATTAAGGGATTCCAGAAAACAGTAATTGAAAAGCCTTTTCCACCTCTGGCCCATGGCTCCCAGATCTCAGGATTTCAGTGGTGCCTGGAAGACTCAGCTTACCTTGTTCCGCTTGGCTGTGTGTTTTGTGTCCACGTTTTCACAACATGTGGCTCTAGAGGGGCAATTGAGGATGCCAACCGGAGATGCTGCCACCTTCTCTTGGACAGAAATGAGGATGTGATTACATTTCTTTTCATTTCATACTTTGTTCTCTCTCATCACAGGGGCAACACTTTTTCTGATTTACTCTTACGTTCTTCTATTGTGGAAGCTTTTCCAGTTCTGTGTTTATCCCTGAATCTTTCTTACTTTCCATTCACTCTCCTAATATCCTGCCAAAAGCTCATTCACAGTGCATTTATATGAATTTTCATGACTTGATATGCCAAATACATAATTTGATTTATAAAAATAAAATATTAGTACATAAGTACATAAGTAGTGCCATACTGGGAAAGACCAAAGGTCCATCTAGCCCAGCATCCTGTCACCGACAGTGGCCAATCCAGGTCAAGGGCACCTGGCACGCTCCCCAAACGTAAAAACATTCCAGACAAGTTGTACCTAAAAATGAGGAATTTTTCCAGTCCATTTAATAGCGGTCTATGGACTTGTCCTTTAGGAATCTATCTAACCCCTTTTTAAACTCCGTCAAGCTAACCGCCCGTACCACGTTCTCCGGCAATGAATTCCAGAGTCTAATTACACGTTGGGTGAAGAAAAATTTTCTCCGATTCGTTTTAAATTTACCACACTGTAGCTTCAACTCATGCCCTCTAGTCCTAGTATTTTTGGATAGCGTGAACAGTCGCTTCACCTCCACCCGATCCATTCCACTCATTATTTTATACACTTCTATCATATCTCCCCTCAGCCGTCTCTTCTCCAAGCTGAAAAGCCCTAGCCTTCTCAGCCTCTCTTCATAGGAAAGTCGTCCCATCCCCACTATCATTTTCGTCGCCCTTCGCTGTACCTTTTCCAATTCTACTATATCTTTTTTGAGATACGGAGACCAGTACTGAACACAATACTCCAGGTGCGGTCGCACCATGGAGCGATACAACGGCATTATAACATCCGCACACCTGGACTCCATACCCTTCTTAATAACACCCAACATTCTATTCGCTTTCCTAGCCGCAGCAGCACACTGAGCAGAAGGTTTCAGCGTATCATCGACGACGACACCCAGATCCCTTTCTTGATCCGTAACTCCTAACGCGGAACCTTGCAAGACGTAGCTATAATTCGGGTTCCTCTTACCCACATGCATCACTTTGCACTTGTCAACATTGAACTTCATCTGCCACTTGCACGCCCATTCTCCCAGTCTCGCAAGGTCCTCCTGTAATCGTTCACATTCCTCCTGCGACTTGACGACCCTGAATAATTTTGTGTCATCGGCGAATTTAATTACCTCACTAGTTATTCCCATCTCTAGGTCATTTATAAATACATTAAAAAGCAACGGACCCAGCACAGACCCCTGCGGGACCCCACTAACTACCCTCCTCCACTGAGAATACTGGCCACGCAATCCTACTCTCTGCTTCCTATCTTTCAACCAGTTCTTAATCCATAATAATACCCTACCTCCGATTCCATGACTCTGCAATTTCTTCAGGAGTCTTTCGTGCGGCACTTTGTCAAACGCCTTCTGAAAATCCAGATATACAATATCAACCGGCTCCCCATTGTCCACATGTTTGCTTACCCCCTCAAAAAAATGCATTAGATTGGTGAGGCAAGACTTCCCTTCACTAAATCCGTGCTGACTTTGTCTCATCAGTCCATGTTTTTGTATATGCTCTGCAATTTTATTCTTAATAATAGCCTCCACCATCTTGCCCGGCACCGACGTCAGACTCACCGGTCTATAATTTCCCGGATCTCCTCTGGAACCCTTCTTAAAAATCGGAGTAACATTGGCTACCCTCCAGTCTTCCGGTATTACACTCGATTTTAGGGACAGATTGCATATTTCTAACAGTAGCTCCGCAAGTTCATTTTTTAGTTCTATTAATACTCTGGGATGAATACCATCAGGTCCCGGTGATTTACTACTCTTCAGCTTGCTGAACTGACCCATTACATCCTCCAAGGTTACAGAGAATTTGTTTAGTTTCTCCGATTCCCCCGCTTCAAATATTCTTTCCGGCACCGGTGTCCCCCCCAAATCCTCCTCGGTGAAGACCGAAGCAAAGAATTCGTTTAATTTCTCCGCTACGGCTTTGTCCTCCTTGATCGCCCCTTTAACACCATTTTCGTCCAGCGGCCCAACCGACTCTTTGGCCGGTTTCCTGCTTTTAATGTATCTAAAAAAGTTTTTACTATGTATTTTTGCTTCCAACGCTAATTTCTTCTCAAAGTCCTTTTTTGCCCTCCTTATCTCCGCTTTGCATTTGGCTTGGCATTCCTTATGATCTATCCTGTTACTTTCAGTTGGTTCTCTTCTCCACTTTCTGAAGGATTGTTTTTTGGCTCTAATGATTTCCTTTATCTTACTGTTTAGCCACGCCGGCTGACGTTTAGTCTTTTTTCCCTTTTTTCTAATACGTGGAATATATTTGTCCTGAACCTCCAGGATGGCGTTTTTAAACAGCATCCACGCCTGATGCAAGTTTTTTACTCTGCGAGCTGCTCCTTTCAGTCTTTTTTTCACCATTTTTCTCATTTTGTCGTAATCACCTTTTCTATAGTTAAACGCTAGCGTACTTGATTTCCTAGTTTCACTTCCTTCAATGCCAATATCAAAACCGATCATATTATGATCACTGTTATCAAGCGGCCCTCGTATCGTTACCCCCTGCACTAGATCATGAGCACCACTAAGGACTAAGTCTAGTATTTTTCCTTCTCTTGTCGGCTCCTGAACTAGCTGTTCCATGAAGCTGTCCTTGATTTCATCAAGAAATCTTATGTCCCTTGCGTGTACAGATGTTACATTACCCCAGTCTATATGCGGGTAATTGAAATCCCCCATTATTATTGTGTTGCCCAGTTTGTTTGCGTCCCTGATTTCCTTTAACATTTCCGCATCCGTCTGTTCGTCCTGGCCAGGCGGACGGTAGTACACTCCTATCACTATCCTTTTCCCCTTTGCACATGGAATTTCAATCCACAGTGATTCCAAGGAGTGTTTGCTTCCTGCAGAATTTTCAATCTATTTGATTCAAGGCTCTCGTTAATATACAATGCTACCCCTCCACCAATCCGATTCACCCTATCACTACGATATAATTTGTACCCCGGTATGACAGTGTCCCACTGGTTATCCTCCTTCCACCAGGTCTCAGAGATGCCTATTATATCTAATTTTTCATTTAGTGCAATATATTCTAACTCCCCCATCTTATTTCTTAGGCTCCTGGCATTCGCATATAGACATTTCAAACTATGTTTGTTGTTCCTAAGTACATCATGCTTAGTACTTGACAGTATTAATTGGCAATCTTTTGTCTGATTTTTATTGTTATTTAAAGATACCCGATCTACTACAATCTCTTTTGCAACCTCACTATCAGGATACTCTATCTTCCCTGTTATGGTGATATCTTTGAAAGATACCTTATCCCGAACCATGCTCTTTTGAGCGACTGTCGGCCTTCCCCCCATTTCTAGTTTAAAAGCTGCTCTATCTCCTTCTTAAACGCCGATGCCAGCAGCCTGGTCCCACTCTGGTTAAGATGGAGCCCATCCTTTCGGAATAGGCTCCCCCTTCCCCAGAATGTTGCCCAGTTCCTAACAAATCTAAAGCCCTCCTCCCTGCACCATCGTCTCATCCACGCATTGAGACTCTGGAGCTCTGCCTGTCTCTTGGGCCCTGCGCGTGGCACAGGTAGCATTTCAGAAAATGCTACCCTGGAGGATCTGGATTTCAGCTTTCTACCTAAGAGCCTAAATTTTGCTTCCAGAACCTCTCTCCCACATTTTCCTATGTCATTGGTACCCACATGTACCAAGACAGCGGACTCCTCCCCAGCACTATCTAGAATCCTATCTAGGTGACACGTGAGGTCCGCCACCTTCGCACCAGGCAGGCAAGTCACCAGGCGATCCTCACGTCCACCAGCCACCCAGCTATCTATATGCCTAATGATCGAATCACCAAGTACAACAGCTGTCCTAACCTTTCCCTCCCGGGCAACATTTGGAGATATATCCTCGGTGCGAAAGGATAATACATCCCCTGGTGGGCAGGTCCTGGCTACAGGAGTACTTCCTACTTCACCAGGGTGATGCTCTCCTTCTAGGAGACCTCCCTCCTCCAAGGTAAACTCATAGCATGGTCCTTGCCATTTTCAGGGCCTATACTGTATATATTTTTTTTTTCCTTCTCTCACTTTTTTCCTTGTCTCTTTTCATTCTCTCTTTGTCCTGTCTCTTTCTTTACTCTCTTGTCTCAGCCCCTCTGTCCATATAGCCCTTCTCCCGTTTCAAAACTGCCTATCAACTCCTCCATAAGAACATAAGAGTAGCCATACTGGGTCAGATCAACGGTCCATCTAGCCCAGTATCCTGTTTTCTAAACAGTGGCCAAGCCAGGTCACAAGTACCTGGCAGAAACCCAAATCGTGGCAAATCCCAGGGCAAGTAGTTGCTTCCCATGTCTGTCTCAATAGCAGACTATGGACTTTTCCTCCAGGAATTTGTCCAAACCTTTTTTAAACCCAGATACGCTAACCGCTATTACCACCTCCTCTGGCAAAGAGTTCGAGAGCTTAACTATTGGTTGAGTGAAAAAATATTTTCTCCTATTTGTTTTAAAAGTATTTCCATGCAACTTTTGCGAGTGTCCCCTAGTCTTTGTAGTTTTGGAATGAGTAAATTTTAATTTAACAGTGGATAGGTTACAATGCTTAAGCCTACCTATCCACTGCTACTCAATGGTACTTAACTGGACAGCACCATTACCCCATTACCCCAGGTCCACTCTGATGACCTGCCCTGGGCCTCCACTCCAGGTGCTGCATGTCTGGACAGAAATATAGAACTTATAGGAACCAGTAGATCTCCAAGTCAAAGAAAAGGATACATACATATTTTTAAATATAGAATAGATAGATGTCAAGAAATCTATTAAGAAAGAGGGACACAGGGAAGAGATCCAAAACAGAAATGTGAAAATATAAAAATTCAAAATAGCTTAGCTTTAGGCTTGCACCACTTTTCAAAAAGTTCAAACTCAGGAAACAGCCGCTCTCCTACAGACAGACTTACTAGGCACCAGGTAGAGGAGTGTGGTAGCCGTGTTAGTCCACTCTTAAGGTTATCAATAGAAATCAAACAAAATAAAACATGGAAAAGAAAATAAGATGATACCTTTTTTATTGGACATAACTTAATACATTTCTTGATTAGCTTTCGAAGGTTGCCCTTCTTCATCAGATCGGAAATAAGCAAATGTGCTAGCTGACAGTGTATATAAGTGAAAACATTCAAGCATTACTATGACAGTCTGACAGGGTGGGAGGATGGGGGTGGGTCGGAGGTATGCATGGGGACATCAAAGCATATCATTGATATTCTAACAGGGTGGGTGTGGATAGGTGAGGGGTGGGGTGATCAACAGAGAAATACTGCTTTTATGCTTTATAATGGGTTAGGAACCCTAGATCCTTGTTAAGTCCTTTCTGTTGGGTGTTAAAATATTCAATCATTCTGACTTCAAAGGTCTTACGTTCTTGTATGGTTTTAAAGTTACCTTTTAGGATTCTCACTGTGAAGTCACTGGTACAGTGTCCTGATCCTGTAAAATGCTGACCAACAGGCGTGGGAACCCTGCTGGCACCAGTATTGTTCATATGATGTCTATGTAAATTGAATCTTGTCTTAAGCATCTGGCCTGTTTCTCCAATATAGCATCCTTCGTTACATTTTTTACACTGAATGATATATACCACATTGGAAGATGAGCAAGTGAAAGATTCCTTTATGTTGAATATCTTTCCTTTGTGAATAACTGTGGGGTCCTGTGAAATATTTTGGCATAGTTTGCAACTGGATAAATTACAAGGAAGTGTGCCCTTCTGTTCCTTTTTAGTCTGTGATGGAAGTTTACTTCTGATTAGCTTGTGTTTTAAGTTGGGTGGCTGTCGGAAGGCCAGTACTGGTGGGGATGGGAATATCTCTTTCAGTAATTCATCCTCCTAGAGTATAGGTTGTAGATCTCTTATGATGAGGCACCAGGTACAAGGTACAATGGAGCCAAATTAAGTCTCAATCAACTCTGCAGTAGAAAAATTCAATAACAACAAAAAAAAGCCACAGATTTGGAAGTACAGCACCCTTATTAAACAATGAATGCAGCATAAAAGAAATAAAACACAGATGGACAAATTTAGAACTTATAGGGACCAGCAGAAGTTGTCTGCTTCCTTCATGTGGGGTTTGCAGACAGCATCTTTCACTTATGGTACACTGTGGTCAGACTGCCTTGTTGTAAATGACACAACGTCCTTGTGTTTCTTCTGTGTCTGACTGCTGATTAATATTTGCTGAGCCTGTTCTTGTCGTCCTTAAGGTGACACTCCTGGCAGACTCCTCTGCGTGCATCGGTCTGTCATTGACCATCGCTGTCTGCAGTAAGGTTTTGTGTGTGATGCAGAACTTTGAGCAATACGCTTCACCTCTATCGCAGATATGTCACTGCTCCTTGCACAGCTCCTTAATAACATTCATTTCAGGGACCAATGTTTTTCATTCTTGCAGAAGATTGTAAAATATAATGAAATGCCAAGAAGATGGAGTGAATGAAGTTCGTCAAACTGAAGTGATTCAAATCTGTTGAAAATTTCAGGGCTGCTGACAAGTCTGGGAACATTTTACTCAATCACCTCCTGGGAGGGAATCAATAACAAGGGTGGCATCGCCAGAGAAAGCTCCGGAAAGAGTACACTGCCCAGATAAGAAATGCGGCAGCTGAGGGAGATTTGGAGAGTTTTGCTTTTGGAAATTCAAGTGTGTCTATCTATTTTTAATGGAAAATCAAATCGAGGGCATGAATTGCCTGCACATAGCTTTAGTCTGGCAATTTTCAGTTCAACGAAAATTTTATTGTTTCAATAAGAATTATACAAGAGCATAAGAAACAACCAAAACAAAGGGAGGGGGGGCTTTAGTCAAACTGAGGTAAAAAAAAGTGGCCTTAGTACGTGCTTATGTGGCTAAAATGACCGAATTTCAGATTTTTAAAAACTTAATGGCCACTTGCTAATTTTCCCATTATAGTGTGACCCCTTTCCCCCACCTACTTTGCAAGGGCTTATGTGCTAAACCTGTGCTAATTGGTTAGTCTGTGGCAATGTAGTATCCTGCTTATTTTTGAAAGAGAAGGGCGGCCATCTTCCGACACAAATCGGGAGATGGCTGGCCTTCTCCCAAACCTGGCCAAATCAGTATAATCGAAAGCCAATTTTGGCCTGCTTCACCTGATTTCCATCGCAGGGCCGGCCAAAGTTCAAGGGGGCATGTCAGCAGGGTACTGAAGACAGGACGGGGGTGTGGTTAAGATATGGCCAGCTTCGGCCGATAATGGAAAAAAGAAGGCTGGCTCTGACGAGCACTTGGCCGGCTTTACTTGGTCCATTTATTTTTAGGACCAAACCTCAAAAAAGTACCCAAACTGACCAGATGACCACCGGAGGGAATCGGGGATCACCTCCCCTTACTCCCCCAGTGGTCACCAACCCCCTCCCACCCAAAAACACTAATTAAAAAACATTTTTTCCAGCCTCTATGCCAGCCTCAAATGTTATACCCACTTGTGGTGGTAAATGGGAGCCCTCCAAAACCCACCTGAAACCCACTGTACCCACATGTAGGTGCCCCCCGATACCCTTTAAGGGCTATGGTAGTGTTGTACAGTTGTGGGTAGTGGGTTTGGGGATTTTTGGGGGGCTCAGCACACAAGGTAAGGGAGCTATGCACCTGAGATCAATTTGTGAAGTCCATTGCAGTGCCCCCTAGGGTGCCCGGTTGGTGTCCTGGCATGTGAGGGGGACCAGTGCACTGTAAATGCTGGCTCCTCCCACGACCAAATGGCTTGGATTTGGCCGGGTTTGAGATGGCCGCCATTAGTTTCAATTATTGGCGAAAACCAATGGCGGCTATCTCTAATGCCAGTTATCTCTAAGGGTGGCCCAAATGTTGAGATTTGGCCGGCCCAGACCGTATTATCGAAATGAAAGATGGCCAGCCATCTTGTTTCAATAATACGGTTGGCTCCGCCGCTTCCCGGGGCTGTCCCCAGAGATGGCCACCCTTATAGATGGGCGCCCCCATTCGATTATGCCCCTCAAATGTTAACCAATCAGTGCAGAACATGTTGACCCTCCACCTCCAGGCCTGCCACCACCAGAATTACAGCAGGATGCCTGAGCACACCTCATGCTATGGGGTTATATTTGCTTCTTTTCTTACTTTTGAATTACACATTTCTCTTGTTTTCTGACACTGTCGCTTGTATTCTCTTTGGGGTTTTCTGAGTTTTAAAGCAATGCAAGCATTTATAATATCAAGCTTAGACTATTGTAATTCAGTTTTTGCAATTAGGATCTTTGCAGATCCTACAGAATACAGCTGTTTGTTTTCTATTTTGTGCTAAACGATTTGATCGTGTTACACCCTTCACTCGTTATACTGGCTGCCGATTTAAAATATTGTGTTTAGCCTTTAAGTCTTATCTTGGAGTTCCTTCTTATTTATTCAAATATGGTTCTTCCTTATACTCCGTCTCATACATTAAGGTCAGTGGATGATCATCATTTCATCCATCACCTAGGCTAGTCCATTAAAATAGTACTTGATCTTCTGCGTTTTTATTTTTGGCACCTACATAAGTACATAAGTAATGCCACACTGGGAAAAGACCAAGGGTCCATCGAGCCCAGCATCCTGTCCACGACAGCGGCCAATCCAGGCCAAGGGCACCTGGCGAGCTTCCCAAACGTACAAACATTCTATACATCTTATTCCTGGAATTGTGGATTTTTCCCAAGTCCATTTAGTAGTGGTTTATGAACTTGTCCTTTATGAAACCGTCTAACCCCTTTTAAAACTCTGCCAAGCTAACCGCCTTCACCACGTTCTCCGGCAACGAATTCCAGAGTTTAATTATGCGTTGGGTGAAGAAACATTTTCTCCGATTTGTTTTAAATTTACTACACTGTAGTTTCATCGCATGCCCCCTAGTCCTAGTATTTTTGGAAAGCGTGAACAGACACTTCACATCCACCTGTTCCACTCCACTCATTATTTTATATACCTCTATCATGTTCATGTCTCCCCTCAGCCGTCTCTTCTCCAAGCTGAAAAGCCTTAGCCTCCTTAGTCTTTCTTTATAGGGAAGTCGTCCCATCCCCGCTATCATTTTAGTCGCCCTTCGCTGCACCTTTTTCCAATTCCACTATATCTTTCTTAGATGTGGCGACCAGAATTGAACACAATACTCAAGGTGTGGTCGCACCATGGAGCGATATAATGGCATTATAACATTCTCACACCTGTTTTCCATACCTTTCCTAATAATACCCAACATTCTATTCGCTTTCCGAGCCGCAGCAGCACACTGAGCAGAAGTTTTCAGTGTATTATCGACGACGACACCCAGATCCCTTTCTTGGTCCGTGACTCCTAACGTGGAACCTTGCATGACGTAGCTATAATTCGGGTTCTTTTTTCCCACATGCATCACCTTGCACTTGCTCACATTAAACGTCATCTGCCATTTAGCCGCCCAGTCTCCCAGTCTCGTAAGGTCCTTCTGTAATTTTTCACAATCCTGTCGCAAGTTAATGACTTTGAATAACTTTGTGTCATCAGCAAATTTAATTACCTCGCTAGTTACTCCCATCTCTAAATCATTTATAAATACAGTATATTAAAAAGCAGCGGTTTTAGCACAGACCCCTGAGGAACCCCTAAGGACGCTCCACCTAAATTGTGGAGCGACCTTCAGAAGTATAACTTTCTTTTCCAAAATTCAAATTCCACCTTAAGACATATTTCCTCGAATTAGCTTATGGATCCCCCCCCTCCCCCCCCAAAGTATAAATGTGTGTAAAATTTTTAACTATTTTTGAAGCATCATTAGGCCTGTGGGATAAAGCTCAATCTGTCACTTTTGTCTGTTTTGCCTCCTCTGTCCCTTCAGTGTATGACTGACAACTCTCTCCTATTAAGACATGGTGTTCTTTTCCATGTAGGTATTCAATCCAGTGCCCTGGAATATCACGTAGCTTCCGAAGTATTGATCCACTCTAAATTGCTATCTGGTGTCTTGTAAGATGTCCAGCAGCCATCACGGTAAACTTTTAGAATCACTGGAAATAAGAGCTTTTCCTAGAGCATACTGGAGCGAAGGCCCAGCACTTAGGGGTCAGGGCTGCAGAATAATCCTGAAAAATGCTTCATAGCACACCTCGTCCTTGCGCTCCTTCTAATGTCTTAGGAACACAGCTTTCTGTGCATAATTATAAAATTTAGCCATGGATCACTGTCTCTCCTGCAACCAAGCCAATGAGCTTATTCCAACCAGATTGGAGTTGTCCCTTCACTGGCAGGAAGATAACAGTAATCCAGCATTCCAATGTTTCTAGGAGAGATCGGTCCACTACCAATTCCAGTATCAAGATGTGCCAGTTGAGTAGTTTCTGTCTCTGTTCCGTGCTCCAGATCTGAAACTCTGCATTCCAGTTTCTCTGTGCGCCTTGTAAGTTCTAAGTTGTGAGAGGCCCACAATCTACTCAGATAGTTGATTAAATCTAGAATCCACAGGTTTCACCACTGAGTCCATCAGTTCTGATATTACAGATTCCATGCCAAGCAGCTGTGAGGCCTGTGGCGAATTCACCATCTTGTCATCGGTCGTGCGGCTACAGTCTTTGTTCTTCTGAGCTTTAGTAGGCCATCAGAATTGAAGTTTTTGTCAAATATTTGTCCATATACAGGTTCCTGCACAGTATCAAAGTTTAATGTCAATAGGATGATAATAATGGGCTTATGCTGAGGGATCGTGGGAGGAGCCCAATGCAGTTCCTAGAAACACGCCTGGAGTCAATCACAGCATCAGGTTTCCTCCCAGACTGCTATTTATGTGGCCTTATTTTGTCACTTAGCTATAGGGCAGTGAATACTGCCAGCTGCTCCCTGACCCCACCCTCGGAATGCCCTCTCTAGCCGGCTTGAAAAATGGTTGGTCAGAGCTGATATTCAGTTGTACTGCCCAGTTAAATAGCAGCCAATATTGGTGGGCAGCCCTCAAAACCCAATTTAAGTGGGCCTCTCCTGCTGACAAATCATTTTGAATATTGACCAGATTTCTTTTTGACTACTGTTAAGGCTCAGTAGCACATTGCCATATTTTTCTACAGTCGAGCCTGTCTTTGTCTAGGCGAGAAACAACTCTCCTTTCAGTTTATACCCTTGATAATTATGGACTCATAGTTGTGGGGAGAACCGATGGAAATGTTTGTGCATACAGTACTGGATCTTCTTTTAAGGAACCATTTTTCCTAAGGCCACCTCTAGTGTGATTTCCAGATGACACTGTTGTCATCTTTTCATCCATGTGGAGGTAGAATTAGACCTCCAGGAAACGCTGAGCAAACATATTTCTTAGGTCATGAATTCCCTTCTAAATCCTGATCAGGTCCTTTTGGTTAGAAAATAATCTGTGCATGGTAGGAATGTTGTCCTGATGCCACCAGCCTTGCATTTCGAAGATGTTGACCCCTTTGCAGAACATCAAGTCTAGCATGTAACCATTTTCACGAGTTGGAGATCTGATCACCTGTGTGAATCCTAAAGCTGCCATTGTATCAAAGAAAGCAGTGGTGGTGGTGTCTGGAGTTACAATAGGTAGGTTAGTCTCCCAGTATCATTAATCAAGGGAACCTCGGGGTTACCTCTTTCAACAGGAGTTCTTGCAAGGTGCTTTGTAGACCACGAGTAACCACAGCTGTTCCTTATCTCCTAACTGGATTAGGAGGCATTCTGAATCAGGTGGGGGATGGTGACTTTATGCAATTTGATTCTTTTGATCAGAACTGTTACCCCCACCACCCACCTCTTGGTTCATGCTGGATAGTGAATCCTGTTGGGCATAGTTCAATCAATGGGAGTCCTCCACTTTCATTCAGCCAGATGTTATTTATTCCCAGGATACCTAGCTGGTATTCAGTGATGACATCATGAATTATAGGACATTTTTTATTGGCTGAGCCTAAAGCAAAGATATGAAGTCTGTAACCTAATCACCAAAGGCAGATCATTCAAAGTAAAACTGAAGAAACAGAAAAAGAAGCTTTCAATGTCTGCTACAGTTTAAACCTAACTGGGGAGTTGCTGTTGAAGATCTGCCCCGACCACCATGAAATTAACCAGTTAGTGCTGGGGCAGGCTGGTGGTGGATCGGGGTAACATAACATAACATAATATAACATTTATTCTTATAGCCTGCAATACCTCGCGGTTTGATGCGGATTACAAAAGAAAAAGAGACTGAACAATTCAGGAAATACAATATTATACAAATAGGAAAATGTGCCTATAACAATCAATTCTCATTAAAACCAATGACTTTAACAACCATCTAAAATGAATGTAACTTGAAGCTTGGGTTATTGAAGGAGAAATATCTTTTCCCAATTTAGCAGCTTGATAAGCTAATAATCAATCATTTTCTTCTAAAATTTACCCTTTAAAGGTGGGAAGGAAAACAATTTTTTTAAGTGAACATTACGCTCTGGATTTCACAGTACAAAACTATTTACCAAATATGAAGGCGCTAACCCAGACAATACCTTATACATCACACCAAACAATTTAAAATGTACCTGGGCTGCCAGCAGTAACCAATGAACTTTTGAATAATAAAATGTTAAGTGATCAGAACGTTTCAGAGAATAAATCAATCTCAACGCAGAATTCTGAATCACCTGCAGTTTTTACATTAATACTTAGGAACACCCCAAATAAATAATGTTACAATAATCTAGGGAGCTTAATAATAGAGTCTGGACCAACAACCGAAAATGGTAAACTTCAAAATATTTATGAATACATCATAATTTACGCATCAGGAAGAAAGCTTTCTGGATAACCTTATTAACGAAGCTCCAAGGTACCTGTTGAATCAAAAAACACCCCTAGAATCTTCACAGAAAGGGAGAAAACTTGAACGAGCATGGAAAAAGATAAAAGATGAACACACACTCAAGGCATGGAAACAGATACGAAGACAATACAAATACGCAATAAGACATTCCAAAAGGACATACTATAAAATTAAAATAGGGCCTGATCACAAAGACACGAAGAAACTACACTAACTCGTGAACAAACTACAAGACACTACGGTGGTCACTACAACCAATACAGACATTCCATCTGCAGACAAACTTGCTAAATATTTCAATGAAAAAATTACAAACCTACATAACAAGCTACCCCAGGGCAATACTGATATCAAAAACTTCATCAATAGCCTGGATCCAACCCCCAGAGAATACCCAGCTGACCGAACTTGGTCAAACTTCACTCTCCTTACCGCCGAAATAGTCACCCAGGCGATCAAAAGGTTCTCTAACACCTACTGTAAATTGGATACCTGCCCCAGCTACCTAATAAAATCCACCCCTGACCGCTTCATAACTGACCTCACATCCTACCTAAACTACACGCTTCAACAAGGCCTTTTCCCTAAGGAAAACGGGAACATTCTACTCACTCCAATACCGAAAAACACCAAGAAAAACACAAACGAAATCACCAACTACCGACCAGTAGCATCTATCCTACTGGTAATCAAATTGATGGAAAGCATGGTAACCAAGCAACTTACTGATTATCTAAACAAATTCTCAATATTACATGAATCACAATCAGGATTTTGCCCCCTCCATAGCACAGAAACAGTACTAATCACTCTCTTGGCGAAATTCAAGCAAGAAATAGCAACAGGCAAAAACATACTTCTCCTCCAATTCGACATGTCCAGTGCATTCGACATGGTAAACCATAATACACTACTAAGACTCCTAGACTACTTCGGGATCGGAGGAAATATATTTAGCTGGATCAAGGGTTTCCTAATCTCTAGAACAGTGAAATCAAATTCAAGCATATCATCACCGTGGAAAGCAGACTGCGGAGTACTTCAAGGATCACCACTATCACCGATCCTCTTCAACCTAATGATGACCCCACTAGCCAAGTCCTTATCCGACCAAGGTCTTAACCCTTTCATCTATGCGGATGATGTCACAATATACATTCCCTACAAACACGATCCGACAGAAATCACTAACAAAATTAAGCTCGGCTTGAACATCATGGACTCATGGGCTAATGCATTTCAACTAAAACTCAACACAAAAAAAAACACACTGCCTCATCCTCTTATCCCAATACGTGAACAACCCCATAAATATAAACACCCCAGACTACACCCTCCCCATCTCAGACAGCCTGAAACTCCTCAGCGTTACATTCGACCGTAACCTTACACTAGGGAGCCACGTGAAATCCACAACTAAGAAAATGTTCCACTCAATGTGAAAACTCAAACGCGTGAAACCATTCTTCCCGAGGGAAACATTCCGGAACCTGATACAATCAATGCTACTAAGCCACCTAGATTACAGCAATGGAATTATGCGGGATGCAAAGAACAACTCATAAAGAAACTTCAGACCGCTCAAAACACGGCAGCCAGACTTATATTTGGAAAAACGCGATTCGAAAGCACCAAGCTCCTCCGTGAAAAATTGCAGTGGCTCCCAATCAAAGAACTTATTGCATTCAAAATCTGCACCCTGGTTCATAAAATATCTACGGCGAGGCCCCGGGATACATGACAGACCTGATTGACCTACCAACTAGAAATACTTGGTGGAGGAGTGGCCTAGTGGTTAGGGTGGTGGACTTTGGTCCTGGGGAACTGAGGAACTGAGTTCGATTCCCACTTCAGGCACAGGCAGTTCCTTGTGACTCTGGGCAAGTCACTTAACCCTCCATTGCCCCATGTAAGCCGCATTGAGCCTGCCATGAGTGGGAAAGCGCAGGGTACAAATGTAACAAAAATAAAATAGATACTATTGGAGATTCTACATGGAATGTTGCTACTATTGGAGATTCTACGTGGAATGTTGCTACTCTTTGAGATTGTGTTGCCACTATTGGAGATTCTACATGGAATGTTGCTACTGTTGGAGATTCTACATGGAATGTTGCTACTATTTGAGGTTCTGTTGCTACCATTGGAGATTCCACATGGAATGTTGCTACTATTGGAGATTCTACATGGAATGTTGCTGCTATTGGAGATTCTACATGGAATGTTGCTACTCTTTGAGATTCTACACAGAATGTTGCTAGTGAAGGAGTGGCCTAGTGGTTAGGGTGGTGGACTTTGGTCCTGGGGAACTGAGGAACTGAGTTGGATTCCCACCATTTCAGGCACAGGCAGCTCCTTGTGACTCTGGGAAAGTCACTTAACCCTCCATTGCCCCATGTAAGCCGCATTGAGCCTGCCATGAGTGGGAAAGCGCGGGGTAAAAATGTAACAACAAAAAAAATCATCACGAACGTACCTAAACCTGCACTACCTAAGCTGCAAAGGACTCAAATACAAATCAACTTATGCATCCAGCTTTTCCTACATAAGCACAAAACTATGGAACGCACTACCAAAAGCTGTGAAAACAGCGTATAATCACCTAAACTTCCGGAAATCACTAAAAACTTACCTGTTCAAAAAGGCATACCCTACCGACCCTACTTAAATACCTGAACCCTGCAACACTATGAAACCAAAGAACGTAATGAACATAACGTAACTCTTCCTCTATATGATTCCCTAATATGCTGTTTTACTTGAAACTGGTTCTACCATAACATCACCGTGTAACTGTTTACACCGGAATTGGCGAATGCCTTTACGATACTATGTAAGCCACATTGAGCCTGCAAATAGGTGGGAAAATGTGAGATACAAATGTAACAAATAAATAAATAAAATTAATGTAAGATCCCTCAGGCTCCTTGGAGCCTGTAATCAACAACAACGTTGTCCTTTCCGTATTTAACTATTAGTTTGTGGACCGACATCCAACGTTCAACTGTACTAAATATTAATTGTATATTTGATAAAGAAAGTTTAGAAACTTCTAATTGAATAGAAAGGAGGACAGCAATATCATTTACATAACTAAATTATTTTTTCCCAAGGTTTTCTAAAAGCTACCCTAAGTTAACTGGGAAGCTGTTGAAGCACCTGGGTAACCCCCGGTTGGGCGACTCAGGCCTGGGTATTCAGTGCCACTGTCCAGACAGGGGCAGTACTGAGCATTCTATGTGTAGTCCTCCATTACAACGGGGATTACTTCATGTTCAAGTGTACAGCGCTATAGAAATGATAAGTACATAAGTACATAAGTAGTGCCATACTGGGAAAGACCAAAGGTCCATCTAGCCCAGCATCCTGTCACCGACAGTGGCCAATCCAGGTCAAGGGCACCTGGCACGCTCCCCAAACGTAAAAACATTCCAGACAAGTTATACCTAAAATGCGGAATTTTTCCAAGTCCATTTAATAGCGGTCTATGGACTTGTCCTTTAGGAATCTATCTAACCCCTTTTTAAACTCCGTCAAGCTAACCGCCCGTACCACGTTCTCCGGCAATGAATTCCAGAGTCTAATTACACGTTGGGTGAAGAAAAATTTTCTCCGATTCGTTTTAAATTTACCACACTGTAGCTTCAACTCATGCCCTCTAGTCCTAGTATTTTTGGATAGCGTGAACAGTCGCTTCACATCCACCCGATCCATTCCACTCATTATTTTATACACTTCTATCATATCTCCCCTCAGCCGTCTCTTCTCCAAGCTGAAAAGCCCTAGCCTTCTCAGCCTCTCTTCATAGGAAAGTCGTCCCATCCCCACTATCATTTTCATCGCCCTTCGCTGTACCTTTTCCAATTCTACTATATCTTTTTTGAGATACGGAGACCAGTACTGAACACAATACTCCAGGTGCGGTCGCACCATGGAGCGATACAACGGCATTATAACATCCGCACACCTGGACTCCATACCCTTCCTAATAACACCCAACATTCTATTCGCTTTCCTAGCCGCAGCAGCACACTGAGCAGAAGGTTTCAGCGTATCATCGACGACGACACCCAGATCCCTTTCTTGATCCGTAACTCCTAACGCGGAACCTTGCAAGACGTAGCTATAATTCGGGTTCCTCTTACCCACATGCATCACTTTGCACTTGTCAACATTGATAAGTAGTAGTAGTAGTAGTAGTGGAGCAGCCCCTTCCCGGAGTTACTAGGAGGAGGGAACTGGTTGTAAGGGGAAAGAGTGAAGCTTGGCCCTAAGGGGAGTGCTTATGGGAAAATGTTGAGGGACACACATGTCTCTGGCTATGAATGACAGTAGGGGTGTAGTTTAGAGTTGTTGCGGTTGGGGAAAACGCCAGGTCTTTGGTTGCCTCTGGAGGAGAGGGGGAGTCTTAGATGGGATTAATAAACTAAGGCTGGATGAAGGAGAGGTTTCTGCCAGTCTAAGCAGGAACCGTGAAGTGGAGGAGTGCTCCGAGTGGGAAGCAGAGGAACCCAGCCTGGGAGCAGGAACAGGGAAACAGCCTATTGAAGCCAAAGGAGGAGAGATGGGCAGACAAGGAGGTCTGGTCCAAAAGAAAGATCACTTGTGTTTCAGGCACAAATTTAGACTGTTTTGCCCAGAAAGGACGGGTTATGGACAGGAGAACCTGTAAATGTGTACATACTGCAAGATTTACAATTAAAGTGAACTAAAGGATTTAGCCGTATCCCTCAGCGTGGTTCTGACTTATTTGTACAGGGTTTCTCATTGGAGTAAGTTTGTTTGTTCTACTTTGAAAGGATCATTGCCTGCAGAATACTTGAGATCTGGATAAGATGTTTGTTGTAGAGTTTTCAGTAAAGTTCAAGTTTGGATTACAAAAACCCTAGACTGGAGTTTCTTTACTGTGTGAAAGTGAAAATTAAGAGAGTAAAAGAACCTGGTCACACCCTACGGCCTACTGGATTTTACCTGGCCCGGCCTGCATCCAGCTCAGAGTGTTGAGAGAGAGAAAGAAAACTGCTGGTTTGTGGCCCAGGTCCAGGGTGCCCGACCCTGAGAGCTAGTTGATACCTGAAGACGTTGGTGTGTGATTAGACCCGGGTTGCATGTGTCTAGCTAGCTCATACAACGCTAGCCGTCCCCATCTCCATATTATCTCGAGTCTTTAAAATCCTGTGTCTAATAGGCCAGTTCTGTTCACTAGATCCATTTAATCTCTAGAGGGAATGTTCAGCTGATAGGACTGTATCATTCCCAGGTGCATTACAAATAAAATATACTGGTCAATACTCAGAGTGGGGCTTTTTAAACAGTAGCTGTGGAAGTGATAAAATATCTGGCACTGAATATTTGGATAAGGCAGTCAGCAGTGACAGTGTTCAGTCTGCTAACCAGATAAGACGCAGAACTGCTCTAAATATTTACACACACGTAGACATAGGAGCCAAAGTTAGAGAATTGCTCGGTGTCTGCTTAGCATCATCTCAGTCCATATCCCCCAAAAGATCTCTTAGTTCTTCAAATGCAAATGTGTACGTCAAGGTCTGTCACGATGGTTATGGTGACGGCCACCAGTCCTTGTGCTGTTCCAAGACCACAGGTATCAGGCCAGAAGACTGTGCATTCTGTTTCAGGATTAGCAGTCGGAAAGTCCAGAGCTTCACCTGTGATAACCACCATCTCTCAGCGGTTGAGCCCCTGGGTTCTGGCTGCTGATAGGACTTTAGGAGAGTGGGCAGAACAGAAACCCAGAACTGGACTTAGCTTGGTGGAAACAAGAATCAGGAATAGAGCTAGCTTAACAGGATCAGGAATCAGGAACAGAGCTTTGGTGAGCAGAGGAATGAATGGAGCAGTGGCCGGTACTGGCTGTGGGATAAGAAGCTGCAACCGTAGATGGAGACAAAGTAAAGTCAAGTCTAAGTAGGTAGCTGGCAGAAGCAGTCAGGTCCAGGCTACAGGTTCAGGCAGGAGGCAAGCAGAAACAAAAAAAATGCACCAGAAACGGAATAATAGATGAGACCCCGAGCCACACCATCTCTTAAGAAGGTGAAGGCATCTGACATCAGCGAGGCAACACCCCCACCTGAGAGGAGCTGACCCTGGAAGCCAGGCGGGAAGGAGCCGAGTTAGTGCCGTGGTGGCTGGCCACGTGGCTGCACCAAACCCTGGGAGGCCAGAAGGAGAAACCAAGAGGCTGTGCTAGCATCGTGGTGGCTGCCCACGCCGCCGTGCCGGAACTTGCCCTCACCGTCGCAGTGGACCAGCCTGGGATCGTGACAGTGTGAACTCTTTCTAAAGAGGCATTTTTTACGGTTGCTCAAGCACTTCCATGCCTGTGAATCTACATTCAGTCATCATTTAGGAAGCCACTCGAACACTGTGGATATCACAGCATTATTATGAAGCAGAGACAATGATTTCTTTTAAGGCCTTGAAAGGACTGGTGGTTGACCTTATGTAATTTGGATTCCCTAACTATTTTTATCAGTTATTTAATATCTCTTTTACTTATTTTAAAATGTTATGCCCTTGTTTTGTAAATCATTTATTTAATAGGGTGGTGTAATGGGCGCTCACAATAAATAAAAGGGTAATTGAAAGGCATTATCCGAGGATGCTTCTGACTATCCCAGTCAGCTGTTATCCACATAAGTGCTTTTCAACACTGACTGGATAATTTCCTGAAATAATTCAAAATTCCCCTCAGTTTTTAAATCCCTGCTTCTGCTGCAGTGGATGTTTCTGATTGAAGAACAGATCTCTACATGTCTTTAAATTATAAACCAAGCTGTCCTTTTGTGTTTCCCACTTTTCACTCTCCGGTTCTGACGTTCATCTGAAGCAGATCAATTGGAGCTTGATCATTCCCAGGCAACTCCTACTGTAGTTGGGCCTGGGTTCAACATGGCTCCCTTAACCCCTACCAGTAATTTCATGGTGGTACCACCAGGACTCAAGCTGCCAAATAAATTACATTATTTGTTCAACAATCTGATGAAGAGAGAATAATTCTGAAAAGCTTGTTAAAAGTACATTAAGTTAATCACCTACAACTTTTATCTTCACATATCCAAGTGGACTAATACAGCAATCACATTTCTCTATATCACAGAAAAGACATGGATAATTTCTACACTGGAATCAATTTTAGTTGTAACACCCTAGGGAATTATGCATTAAAGAAATAAAAATTATGCAAAAGCAATTGCTATCATTTTTTTTACACAAAACATTAAATAGAACAGTTTTACAATATCCAAAGAAAAATGATCAGATACTGTAATTCATCACAACAATGGGTTCAAACGGCTGATGCCCTTGATTCCTATTCATCTTACATGTACACAAACACACACACACATGTAGACATGCACAAACATGTACAGATATACACATACATACAAATGCACACAAACACACACACATGCAGACATGCACAAACATGTACAGATATACACATACATACAAATGCACACATAAACACATTGCACATGCACACATACAGAAGCACACGTGTACACATACACAAACATGCTCATGTGCACACAGATATACACTTACACATGCAAATACACACATATGCACGTATATCCACACACAAACAAGTAGACATGTATTTACATACATAAGCATACATATGCTCATACAGATATACACATACACATGCATATACAAATATACACACATGCACATACATACACACACAGGCATATAGACACACACGCATACATAAGCACACAGATAAACACGTACAAATACACATGCACAAGAACACTCATACACATGCATGTACACATACACATGTCCACACACATGCACATGCATATACATGCACACACATACAAATACACATGCATATACATATGCATTAACATATACTCACACACACAGAAATACACATATATGCACACACAACACATGTGCACATATATTCATGCCCACACAGATTTACATATGCATATACACATATATATTATTTATTTGTTATTATTTCTTTGGATTTCGCTCACACCTTTTTCAGTAGTAGCTCAAGGTGAGTTACATTCAGGTCCACTGGGTATTTCCCTGTCCGTGGAGGTCTCACAATCTAATTTTGTAGCTGAAGCAATGGAGGGTTTAATGACTTGCCCAAGATCACAAAGAGCAGCAGGGGGATTTGAACCGGTCACCTCTGGATGTCTATTTGAACCTGGGTTCAAAATGGCTCCCTTAACCCCTACCAATAATTTCATGGTCCTACCACTAGGGATCAAACATTGTTGTAATGTATTACAGTGTCCGTTCATTTTTCTTTGAATATTGTAACACTTGTTCTACTTGACATGTTTTGTGCAAAAAAGGATAGCAATTGCTTCCACATAAATTTTATTTCTTTAATGCATAATTCCCCAGATTGTTACAACTAAAGTCGATTCCACACACCTGTGTAGAAATTATTCATAATATGCATTAACACACGCACACATACAGATATACACATGTACACACACACACAAACACACATGTAGACATGCACATAGATGCAAACATACACAAGCACACATAGATATTCACATACACATGCATATAAGCATAGATATGCATATACACATACAGAAATACATACACACATGCACACTCACATGACCACACACAGATATACACACGTACATGCATAGAAACATACGTATTGTGATAAGGCAGGTAAACATGACCCTAGACAGAAGCAGCCAACCCTAGAACTACCATACCCAGAATCCCTTGGGAGACTGAAAGAGAGGGGTGGACCCAAAAACCTGGAAGGGATCTCTAACCTTAGCAGGAATGGAAGCAACTCCAGGAAATGGGGGCCAGTTACTCCAGCTACCAGCAGAGGGAGCTGTAATCAAGAAGCTCAATTTCCGTGGTTGGGG
This sequence comes from Microcaecilia unicolor, assembly GCF_901765095.1. Classification (NCBI taxonomy): domain Eukaryota; kingdom Metazoa; phylum Chordata; class Amphibia; order Gymnophiona; family Siphonopidae; genus Microcaecilia; species Microcaecilia unicolor. Next base: position 533,933,314 of record NC_044033.1, on the reverse strand, counting down.
AATCAATATATAATGCCTCCCAGCTGTGAGGAGGGGAGGGTGGATCTCCTGAAAGCTCTCAGAAGTATAGGAGAGGAGAAAGGCTGTGGAGAGCTAACGGAACCTATGGAGTATGTGGAGGAGGAAATGGACTTGCCTCCAGAACTCCCTTGCTTAGGGGAGCAAGCCAGCATGGACTGGGAAAATACAAAAGCCAACCTTGCCAGCACTTAAAGGCAGTTGTGGGAGGCCACAGGAGTTTGTTACTGTGGAGCGGGAGGTGAACTGTCAGCCCTGCTTGCTACAAGAAGAAAGGTGATGTGCTCATGGGTTATTTTGCTTTTGAACTGAACTTTGCTTAAGTTGTTGAACTGAACTTTAATGGGCCTTTTGAACTGAAGGGAGGGTTGGTGGTGGATTATGTTTTGTGGAACTGGGTCTGCATTAAAATATTTTTTTTGTTTAAACTGAGTCCGGCTTAAGGTGTGGGGCTGCACCAGAACCCTGCGCCCTGAACGGGGCTTTTGGTTACTACCCCAAACACAGAATCGGAGGACCCCTTTACAGTATGCATTAACACATACACACACATATATACACATTCATATACACAAGCACACACATATGTATACACATGCATATACACATACAAACGTGTGCACACACAGATTTAAACATACACATACATGTACACATGCACACACACATATTTACAAACATACACATTCACACAGATGTACACGTACATATGCATATACACACACACATACAGAAGCACACATATACACATGCACAGTTATACCCATACACATGCTTTTACAGATGCATCACATACATACACACACAGATATATGCACTTATATGCACGGAAAACATATAGATGTCCACATGAATGTCTAGACATACATGCACACACACAGAAACATGCACACATACATAAGTACATAAGCACATAAGCATCGCCATGCTGGGACAGACCAAGGGTCCATTGAGCCCAGCACCCTGTCTCCGACAGCGGCCAAAAGAACAAACAATTTGTCCCACCCATCCCAGAAATAGTGGATTTTTCCCACGTCCATTCAAAAACATTCTATGGCCTTTTCCTCCAGGAACCGTCCAACCCTTTTTAAAATTCTGCTAAGTCAACCGCCTTAACCACTTTTTCTGGCAACGAATTCCAGAGTGTGACTATGCATTGAGTGAAGAAAATTTTCCCCCGATTTGTTCTAAATTTACTACACTGCAGCTTCATCGCATGCCCTCTTGTCCTAGTATTTTCGGAAAGTGTAAACAGACGCTCCACATCGGCCCTTTCCATTCCACTCATTATCTTATAGACCTCTATCATATCTCCCCTCAGCCACCTTTTCTCCAAACTGAAGAGCCCCAGCCTCTTCAGCCTTTCCTCATAGGGAAGTATTCCCATCCCCTGTATCATCTTTGTTGCCCTTCTCTGCACCTTTTCTAATTTCACTATATCTTTTTTGAGATGCGGCGACCAGAATTGAATACAATACTCGAGGTGCGGTCGCACCATGGAGCGATACAATGGCAGAATAATATCCTCATTTTTGTTTTCCATCCATTTCCTAATAATACCCAACATTCTATTTGCTTTCCTAGACGCAGCAGCACATTGAGCAGAAGATCTCAACGTATCATCAATGATGACACCTAGATCCCTTTCTTGGTCCGTGACTTCTAACGCTGAACCCTGCATGACGTAGCTATAGTTTGGGTTCCTCTTTCCTACATGCATCACTTTGCACTTGTTCACATTAAACGTCATCTGCCATTTAGACGCCCAATCTCCCAGTCTCGTAAGGTCCTCTTGTAATTTTTCACAATCTTCCTGCGATTTGACGACTTTGAATAACTTTGTGTCATCAGCAGATTTGATTACCTCACTAGTTACCCCCATTTCTAGGTCATTTATAAATATGTTAAAAAGCAGAGGTCCCAGGACCGATCCCTGAGAGATCCCACTAACTACCCTTCTCCATTGCGAATACTGACCATTTAACCCTACTCTCTGTTTCCTATCTTTCAACCAGTTTTTAATCCACAGTAAGACACTACCTCTGATCCCATGTCCCTCTGATTTCCTCTGGAGTCTTTCATGAGGGACTTTATCAAACGCCTTCTGAAAATCTAGATACACAATATCAACCGGCTCACCTTTGTCCACATGTTTGCTTACCCCTTCAAAGAAATGCAACAGATTGGTGAGGCAAGATTTCCCTTCACTAAATTCATGTTGATTTTGTCTCATTAATCCATGCTTTTGAATATGCTCTGTAATTTTGTTCTTAATAATAATCTCTACCATTTTGCCCGGCACAGACATCAGACTCACCGGTCTATAATTTCCCGGGTCTCCTCTGGAACCTTTTTAAAATATCGGTGTTACATTGGCCACCCTCCAATCTTCCGGTACCACACTCGATTTTAAGGATAAATTACATATTACTAACAATAGCTCTGCAAGCTCATTTTTCAGTTCTATCCAGTCCAGGAGATTTGCTACTCTTCAGTTAATAGAACTGCCCCATTACATCCTCCAGGTTTACAGAGAATTCATTGTTTCTCCGACTCGTCAGTTTCGAATACCATTTCTGGCACCAGTATCCCACCCAAATCTTCCTCGGTGAAGACCGAAGCAAAGAATTCATTTAATCTCTCTACTATGGCTTTGTCTTCCCTGATCACCCCTTTTACTCCTCGGTCATCTAGCGGTCCAACCGATTCTTTTGTTGGCTTCCTGCTTTCAATATAACTAAAGTAGAGGAGTGTGGTAGCCATGTTAGTCCACTCTTAAGGTTATCAATAGAAATCAAACAAAATAAAACATGGAAAAGAAAATAAGATGATTCCAATGTGGTATATATCATTCAGTGTAAAAAATGTAACGAAGGATGCTATATTGGAGAAACAGGCCAGATGCTTAAGACAAGATTCAATTTACATAGACATCATATGAACAATACTGGTGCCAGCAGGGTTCCCACGCCTGTTGGTCAACATTTTACAGGACCAGGACACTGTACCAGTGATTTCACAGTGAGAATCTTCAAAGGTAACTTTAAAACCATACAAGAACGTAAGACCTTTGAAGTCAGAATGATTGAATATTTTAACACCCAACAGAAAGGACTTAACAAGGATCTGGGGTTCCTAGCCCATTATAAACCATAAAGCTGTATGTCTCTGTTGATCACCCTCCCCTCACCTATCCACACCCACCCTGTTAGAATATCAATGATATGCTTTGATGTCCCCATGCATACTTCCTACCCACCCCCACCCTGTCAGACTGTCATAGTAATGCTTGAATGTTTTCACTTATATACACTGTCAGCTAGCACATTTGCTTATTTCCGATCTGAGGAAGAAGGGCAACCTTCGAAAGCTAATCAAGAAATGTATTAAGTTATGTCCAATAAAAAAGGTATCATCTTATTTTCTTTTCCATGTTTTATTTTGTTTGATTTCTATTGATAAATATAACTAAAAAATTTTTTACTATATGTTTTTGCCTCCAATGCAATCTTTTTTCGAAGTCCCTATCAGCGAACGTCGAATATTGTGTTCAATTCTGGTCGCCGCATCTCAAAAAAGATATAGCGGAATTAGAAAAGGTGCAGAGAAGGGCGACAAAAATGATAACGGGGATGGGACAACTTCCCTATGAGGAAAGGCTAAAATGGCTAGGGCTCTTCAGCTTGGAGAAAAGGCGGCTGAGGGGAGATATGATAGAGGTCTATAAAATAATGAGTGGAGTTGAACGGTGTAGGATCGTTTATCATAGGTAATAAATTATCTGTGACCCAGGTTCCCCAACAAGAACTATCTGCAGACAAATTATTCTGTACTCGGTCTAGGGGAGGGAACCTTGGAACCTAGCCAATTACTTCCGCGAGAAAGAACTGAAACTGAAAAAGCAGGCTGAAATATATATTAGTTTTTATTATAGATATATATGAAAAGGTATACAAAATAGAACCTCTGGCAAAGCTTTAGCTGAATACAAAAATACTGGCTGATAAAATTATAAACTATACGTCACACTACACTCTCTGATCCTTACTGGTTACCAGATGAAATTACACCACTAATTGGAAGACACCAACTATGTTACGAGGTAGTACAGTTATTAGCAGCTTATCTACTAATCACAGTTATGACCATAACCCGTCTCTTGCTCAGGTAATTACCACTAACTAAACCCAGACTAATAGGAAATAGATCACCGTATCTCTCACCAGGCTGACCTTCGTGGCAGTCTCTCGGGAGTTGCACAGGATATTTCCCAGACTCAAGCTGAGTTACCAGCGAGTCTTCGTCAGAGCCAGGACAGGTACTCTGCAGCAGATAGGGAGGGCACAGGTCACTCCTTGCAGGTAGCTGAACCACACGGTACTTTTCTCAGATACACAGTTCATCAGTTCTTTCCACCTCCTCCTTCTTCCAAGGATTCCGACTAACTTCTTTCTTGTTCTGGCTCTTCCCAATATCTCTTGGTCCGGTGATTGCAGGAACCCAATCTGTCTCCTCTTCAGCTCACTGCATGGAAAGAAGCGTCCGTTGTTCTTGACCTTCAAGTTGTTACATTGTGGTATGCATTTTCTGTTTCTCACCCGCCTTGCTGGAGCCTTCAGCTTCTAAAGGAGATAAAGGGGGCTAGTTTGCCCACAGCATGTCTGCTAGTGATTTTTCAGTAAGCTGAATTAGCTAAATCACTGCTGTGCAGGTCAGAGGTTACAGCCTCCATTTTGATGTCATAGGATTATACAGGCCAAGACCAGCAAGGTGAGACACACAGGGAAATACCCCTACAACGGGTAGATGTGAAGCGTCTTGTTTACGCTTTCCAAAAATACTAGGACTAGGGGGAATTCAATGAAGCTACAAAGTAGTAAATTTAAAACGAACCGGAGAAAATTTTTCTTCACTCAACGTGTAATTAAATGCTGGAATTCATTGCCAGAGAATGTGGTAAAGGCGGTTAGCTTAGCGGAGTTTAAAAAAGGTTTGGCCGGCTTCCTAAAGGAAAAGTCCATAGGCCATTATTAAATGGACTTGGGGAAAATCCACTATTTCTGGGATAAGCAGTATATAATGTTTTGTACTTTTTTGGGATCTTACCAGGTATCTGTGACCTGGCTTGGCCACTGTTGGAAACAGGATGCTGGGCTTGATGGACCTTTGGTCTTTCCCAGTATGGCAATACTTATGTACTTCAAGGCTAATATCAAATCCAATCATATTATGATCACTGTTATCAAACGGCCCCAGCACCATTACCTCTCGCACCAGATCATGCGCTCCACTAAGGACTAGGTCTAGAATTTTTCCTTCTGTCATCGGCTCCTGTACCAGCTGCTCCATAAAGCATGGATTTCATCAAGGAGTTTTACCTCTCTAGCGTGCCCCGAAGTTACATTTACCCAGTCAATATCGGGGTAATTTAAATCATCCATTATTATCGTGTTGCCCAGTTTGTTTGCGTCCCTAATTTCCTTTAACATTTCTGCATCCATCTGTTCATCCTGGTCCGGCAGACGGTAGTATACTTCTATCATTATCCTTTTCCCCTTTACACAGGGAATTTCAATCCATAGTGATTCCAAGATGTGTTTTGTTTCCTGCAGAATTTTCAATCTATTTGATTAAAGGCTCTCCTTAACCCCGCCACCAATTCGATCCACCCTATCATTATGATATAATTTGTATGACAGTGTCCCACTGGTTATCCTCCTTCCACCAGGTCTCAGAGATTACTATTATATCTAATTTTTCATTTAGTGCAATATATTTTAATTCTCCCATCTTATTTCTTAGGCTTCTGGCATTCACATATAGACATTTCAAACTATGTTTGTTGTTCCTATTTACATCATGCTCAGTACTTGACAGTATTAATTTGCAATCTTTTGTCTGATTTTTATTTTTATTTAAGGACACCTGATCCACTACGATCTCTGAAATAGAAGGCCCAGAAAAAATACCCTTCGGCCTACCAGGATTTATCCCAGGCCCGGCCTACGTCCTTCTCGACATTTTGAACTTTTGCTTTGTACACCCTGGTCCTGGGTGTCTGACCCGAAGAGCTTAGCTGTGCCTGTGAACTGTGTGAGTGGGACCAGAGTTACATATTTCTTGCTGACTAGTGCACAGATAGACTGGGTGTTGTTTCATGTTGTGGCTGTCATGGAAACATTGTGCAATGATCTAAAACGGATCATTGTTTCCCATTTCAGCCCCCCGCATTCACCCAGGCGGTCTTCATTCCCCCTCCCTTCTTAATCACTTTCCTTTCTCTTTCTACTACTCACTGCCTGCAGTTTATTTTATGAGAATGTGAATTACAAATTTATACTAAAGTATGTGAAAGCTTCCCTGTTTTATTTGCATAGCTATAAATGAACAAATATAGATACAATAATTGAGGTAAACTTGAAAATATATCAGTACAAGACAAGCAATATATTTTTGTAAGCGGTGTTGCTGAAGGGCTGTCTGGTAAGGTTTGCCTCTTTGCAGATGATATCAAAATCTGCAATAGGGTCGATGTCCCCGATGGTGTGGATAACATGAGGAAGGATTAAAGAAATAGTCTGGACTTTGGCAGCTTAGATTGAATGCTAAAAAATGCAGGGTCATGCATTTGGGCTGCAAAAACCCGAGGGAACAGTACAGTTTAGGGGGTGATGAAATTTTGTGCATGAAAGAGGAGCGGGACTTGGGTGCGATTGTACGTAAGATGGCCAAACAGGTAGAAAAGGTGATGGCGAAAGTTAGAAGGATGCTTGGATGCACAGGGAGAAGAATGGCCAGTAGAGAAAAGGAGGTGGTGATGCCCCTGTATAAGACTCTGGGGAGACCTCATTTAGAATATTGTGTACAATTCTGGAGACCCCACCTTCAAAAGACATAAACAGAATGAAGTTGGTCCAGAGGGCAGCTGCTAAAATGGTCAGTGGTCTTTATCATAAACCATATGAGGACAAACTTAAAGATCTCAATATATATATACTCTGGAAGAAAGGAGAGGGCAGATATGAGGAGAGACTTTTAAACACCTATCCAGCTCATTTTCGAAAGAGATCGCCAGCCACATTCCGACACAAATCAGGAGATGGCGGGCGGTCTCCTGATCCCGGCCAAATCGGTATAATCGAAAGCCGAATTTTGCCGGCAACAACTGCTTTTTCGTCACAGAGCCGGCCAACCTTCAAGGGAGGGTACAGAAGGCGGGACAGGAGGCGGAGTGGGGGCGGGATGGGGGCGCGGTTACGAGATGGCCGTCTTCACCCCATAATAGAAAAATGATGGCCGGCTCAGATGAGCATTTTGCCGGCTGGACTTGGTCCATTTATTTTTAGGACCAAGTCACAAAAAAGTGCCCCAACTGACCAGATGACCACCGGAGGGAATCGGGGATCACCTCCCCTTACTCCCCCCGTGGTCACCAACCCCCTCCCACCCCCCCAAAAAAAACATTTTTGCCAGCCTGAAATGTCATACCCAGCTCCCTGACAGCAGTATGCAAGTCCCTAGAGCAGTATTTAGTGGGTGCAGTGCACTTCAGGCAGGTGGACCCAGGCCCATCCCCCCCACCTGTTTCACTTGTGATGATTAATGCTGAGCCCTTCAAAAACATCCAAAACCCACTGTACCCACATGTAGGTGCCCCCCTTCACCCCTTAGGGCTATGGTAATGGTGTAGAGTTGTGGGGAGTGGCTTTTGGGGGGGGGGATTTGGGGGGCTCAGCACCCAAGGTAAGGGAGCTATGCACCTTGCAGCTATTTTTTTTTATTTTTAGAAGTGCCCCCCTAGGGTGCCCGGTTGGTGTCCTGGCATGTTAGGGGGGCCAGTGAATCACAAATGCTGGCTCCTTTCACGACCAAATGCCTTGCATTTCGCCGGGTTTGAGATGGCCGGGCCCGGTTTCCATTATGGCTGAAAAACTAAGCTGGCCATCTCCTCTAAACCCGGTGATCGATTTAGCCGGCTCCAACCCCTTTGCGGAGCCGGCCCCGAAGATGGCCGGCCATCTATTTGGCTGGCGCCATTCAATTATGCTCCTCCACGCGGCATAAATGTACAGAAGGCGAGTCTCTTTCATTTGAAAGGAAGCTCTGGAAGGAGGGGGCATAGGATGAAGGTGAAAGGGGATAGGCTCGGAAGTAACCTGAAGAAATACTTTTTCACGGAAAGGGTAGTGAATTCATGGAACTGCCTCCTGGTGGAAGTGGAAGAGATGAAAGTATCTGAATTCAAGAGATCTTCAGACACGTATATTATGGCTGAAAAACGAAGCTGGCCATCTCCTCTAAACCCGGGAGTGATAGGGAGTGTAGACGGCATGGATGGGCAGACTGGATAGCCCATATGGTGTTTTTCTACCTACATTTTTCTATGTTTCTATAATAGACAGCATTGAAGAATATTCAAATAACATAACACGATGTCGGCATAATACCAATGAACCACCTAACAAGCAATAGAATAGAACATTCAAATGTCATAGATATCCGGGAAATTATAGACCGGTGAGTCTGAGGTCGGTGCCGGGGAAAATGGTAGAGGCTATTATTAAAAACAAAATTACAGAGCACATCCGAGGACATGGATTACTGAGACCAAGTCAGCACGGCTTTTGTGTGGGGAAATCTTGCCTGACCAATTTACTTCAATTCTTTGAAGGAGTAAACAAACATGTGGACAAAGGGGAGCCGGTTGATATTGTATATCTGGATTTTCAAAAGGCGTTTGACAAGGTACCTCATGAAAGGCTACAGAAGAAATTGGAGGGTCATGGGATAGGAGGAAATGTCCTATTGTGGATTAAAAACTGGTTGAAGGATAGGAAACAGAGAGTGGGGTTAAATGGGCAGTATTCACAATAAAGAAGGGTAGTTAGTGGGGTTCCTCAGGGGTCTGTGCTGGGACCGCTGCTTTTTAATATATTTATAAATGATTTAGAGATGGGAGTAACTAGCGAGGTAATTAAATTTGCTGATGACACAAAGTTATTCAAAGTTGTTAACTCGCGACAGGATTGTGAAAAATTACAGAAGGACCTTACGAGACTGGGAGACTGGGCGGCTAAATGGCAGATGACGTTTAATGTGAGCAAGTGCAAGGTGATGCATGTGGGAAAAAAGAACCCGGATTATAGCTATGTCATGCAAGGTTCCACGTTAGGAGTTACGGACCAAGAAAGGGATCTGGGTGTCGTCGTCGATAATACGCTGAAACCTTCTGCTCAGTGTGCTGCTGCGGCTAGGAAAGCGAATAGAATGTTGGGTATTATTAGGAAAGGTATGGAAAACAGGTGTGAGGATGTTATAATGCCGTTGTATCGCTCCATGGTGCGACCGCACCTTGAGTATTGTGTTCAGTTCAGGTCGCCACATCTCAAGAAAGATATAGTAGAACTGGAAAAGGTGCAGCGAAGGGCGACTAAAATGATAGTGGGGATGGGACGACTTCCCTATGAAGAAAGACTAAGGAGGCTAGGGCTTTTCAGCTTGGAGAAGAGATGGCTAAGTGGAGACATGATAGAGGTATATAAAATAATGAGTGGAGTGGAACAGGTGGATGTGAAGCATCTGTTCACCCTTTCCAAAAATACTAGGACTAGGGGGCATGTGATGAAACTACAGTATAGTAAATTTAAAACAAATCGGAGAAAATGTTTCTTCACCAACGCATAATTAAACTCTGGAATTCGTTGTCGGGGAACATGGTGAAGGCAGTTAGCTTGGCAGAGTTTAAAAAGGGGTTAGACGGTTTCCTAAAGGACAAGTCCATAAACCACTACTAAATGGACTTGGGAAAAATCCACAATTCCAGGAATAACATGTATAGAATGTTTGTACGTTTGGGAAGCTTGCCAGGTGCCCTTGGCCTGGATTGGCCGCTGTTGTGGACAGGACGCTGGGCTCGATGGACCCTTGGTCTTTTCCCAGTGTGCTATTACTTATGTACTAAAGGGATTAAAGGCAACCAAACAACAGAGAATTCACCTGTGGCACAGACTAGGCGGAAACAAAGTAAGCTCACAGCTGAAGGGGATAATGCTAGAGCGTCCTATGCAGGCAGAGGTATGTTTAAATAGGGTCTGGCATCTGACGTCAGCTGCCTCAGACGTTGGCCCAATCCCTGACATGGCCAATCAGGAGCGAGTCCCAGTCACTACCCTGCCTGTCCCAGTAGGATCATAACATTTTGCATCCCTTTCCTAATAATTCCTAGCATCCTGTTTGCTTTTTTGGCCACCAATTTCATCAGGTATTGTTTACAATGACACCTAGATCTTTTTCTTGAGTGCTGACTCCTAAGGTGGACCCTAGCATCAGGTAACTATGATTTGGATTATTCTTCCCAATGTGTAGTACTTTGCACTTGTCCATATTAAATTTCATCTGCTATTTGGAAGCCCAGTCTTCCAGTTTCCTGAGGTCTTCCTGCAATTTTTTCACAGTCAACATGTGTTTTAACAACCTTGAATAGTTTTGTGTTATCTGCAAATGTAATCACCTCACTTGTTCCTATTTCTAGATGATTTATAAATATTTGTGGTGGTATGGGGAACTCATCACACCCTAGAGAAATTCAGGTGAATTGGAGCAGTGGTTATCATCTAGGCTACACCTCTTTCCCAGCTAAGAGCTGGCTACAATATTTATATTTATTTGCAATAGCTTTCTATAATGCTCTAGCTGACGGGCCAGAGCGGTATACAGGCTAAAAAAATAGGAGACAGGGTCGAAGGGTAACACTGGTGAATTCCAGAAACCATTTCACCAAAAACTAAGAGGACAAGCCAGGTTTTCAGCTCAGTTTTAACATCCTTAAAAGAGGAATTGCTATGGAGAGAAAGGGGGAGTTTTTTCCAGGTATGAGGAGCTGGGAAGAAAAATGCGCTGTGATGGGTTGATTCCAAGAGGCCACGTTTTGGAGAAGGCAGAACTAAGCAGTGATTATTTAATGAACGGAGAATTCTAGAGGGATGATAAGGAATAGTTAAGCAAGAGAGATAGTCGGGGATACCAAGTCTAAAGGCCTTGAAAAAGTGAGGGTGCAATTTTATAAGTAATCCTTTGTTTCAGCAGGGGCAGTGCATTTTTTCTAGCAAAAAAGGTGTCGGTACTCAAATGCCAGGCCACCTTTCAGGGGTCGGGTGCTCACTGAGGGACCCACCCCACAATAGCCAGGCCCCCTGCAACCTGTCACAGAATCTATGACAAGGCAGAATTGGCGTGTAGAGCCTTAGCTCTTTCATTAAAACTTGGGGTTCATGGGTCAATTTTAACAGACAATGGAAAAGGTGCTGGTACTCAGTACCCCCAAGTACCCCCTCAAAAAAAGCCCTGAGCAGGGGTGAAGTATGATCATAGCGATGGGTACTGCAGAGTAATCTGATGGTTGTGTTCTGGAGTGATTGAAGTTTCTTTAGTGTGTGATGAGGTATAAATAACATTACAACATTAAAATAATCAAGATGGGTGATTAAAAAAAAACAGGATTAGTACATGGAATTGGGAATTATCAAAGAGGTGACGAATTACACATAGATGGCGGAAAACTAGAAAGCTAGTTTTGATCAAGTGGGAGATCAGTGGCAAAAAAGAAAGTGAGGAATCGAGAATAATACCTAAATAACGAAAGGTGTGATAGATGTGCCAAATAGAGTGATGGGGGATGGAGGAGGGAGAGTTGAACCAGAGAACCAACAGGCAACTAATTGATGATGGTTTAGCCAGCTAACAACTGAGTCAAGACAGGTCTGTAAAGGAGTAAGGGAAGGGGAGAAGAGGTGACAGGAAAGAGCAGCAGAATGTCATCAGCATAATGATAAGAGGAGATTGCGAAGGATTGTATGAGAGCAGCGAGGGGACTCGAGATTAAAAAGAGGAGAGAGCATAGACCCTTGGGGCACACCCCAATGTAGTTCTCTCCACTTGGATCTCAGGCAGAGGGTGTTTCATTTCATTTTCCAGTAAATTTTCCAATTTGATGACCCCTACTTGACTAACTGTACATTTGCCCTTTGGATTGTAAGCTCTTTGAGCAGGGACTGTCCTTCTATGTTGAATTGTACAGCGCTGCGTAACCCTAGTAGCGCTTTAGAAATGTTAAATAGTAGTATTAGGAAACTATGAGCAGGTTGCAAAGCTTTAATGCCTGTCCAGTGGTGTTCCTTGGTTGGCCGCCACTCAGGTGAATTGCTGTTCCACACCTCCCCTGGGTGTAGCGTGCACCCCCCCCCCAGTTGCAGCACATTACTCCCCATCCCCCCAACACATCGTATCGTCTCCCTCTCCCCCAGCGCATAGCATTGCATCACATGGCCTCGCCTCCCCCCTCCCCCCAGTGAATAGTCTCCAACCCCTACCCCATGCTTTGCTGTTACCTCCTAGGTGGGCTGGGAGCAGCCATGCAGCTTTCGGCTCCGCCAGTTCCCTGCCCCGGAACAGGAAGTAACATCAGAGGGAGCAGGAAACCGGCGGAGCCAACAGCCGCTCGGCTGCTCCCAGCACCCCCCTGCAGTGTGCACCCGGGGCGGACTGCCCCCACCGCCCCGCCCTCGGTATTGTACTGTACCCATCTGCTGTGATCTGTTATCAAGCTGGCTGTTAGTTTTCCATCAAGGTACTATTTATGTATTTAGATTTTGCTCACACCTTTTTCAGTAGTAGCTCAAAGTGAGTTACATTCAGGTACATTGGGTATTTCTCTGTCCCTAGTAACTGAACAATAATATATATTAATAAGGAAACAGTGATTAACATCTTTAAAGTATTTTTTTTCTTTTACTGGAGGGGAAAAGCAGAGGACTGTTAAGTATATGGACTGTTTTGCTTCATTAACTGAACGTACAAGTAAAGTTTCGTTTTGATTTAAGTTGATGATGGCTGTGGACTACTTTATTTGTCTGATCCTGGCCCTGGTCTCGAACAAAAGAAATTCTTTATATGCCCTTCTTCCTTCCATCCCGGCAGTGACTAGGCAGCAGGGGCGTAGCCAGACACCCAATTTTGGGTGGGCCTGGGCCCAAGATGGGTGGGCAGAAGAACTCCGCCTTGTCCCACAAGTAATTTGGTCTCTCTCTCTCTCTCTCTCTCTCTTGCCTGCATGCCATATGGTCTCTCAAACATCCCCCTCCCCCGCATACCTTTTAAATAGCAGATTTTCACTGGCAACAGAGCTAATACAAAGTGCTCAAGGTGTCCCCACAGCCTTCCCTCTGATGCAGTTTCCTGTTTCTGCATAAGCAGGAATACATCAGAGGGAAGGCTGCAGGGCTGGTGCGAACAGTATGTATCAGTCGCTGCTTGTAGCAGGCAAAGATCTGCTATTTAAAAGGTATGCAGGAGGGACAGTTGGGAGTTTTCGGCTGGTGAGGCTTGGGAATCCCTGCCAGCCACATTAGAGATGTGCTGCTATTGGGTGGGCCTGAACCCAAAGTGGATGGGCCTTGGCCCACCCGGGCTCACCCTTGGCTACGCCACTGCTAGGCAGACACCTAGACCCACATCACAAACCAAGGGGTCACCTATTATATTTATCAGTCTATTAGTTTCCCCTGAGGCTGAAATTGGAACCACTGCTCCCATAGAAATGCAACAGAATGGGGGATGTTATTTCTCTGCCCTTGCTCTTTTTCTAACTAGAATTGTCTTTTCACTGGGTTTTCTCTATGGCTAATTTAGTCATGTTCTATTGGGTAGCAAAGAACAAAAAAGCAGTTAATAAATGAGGATAACGTAAATTTAACAAGTCAGTCCTGTATATCCTCCATCAGCCACCCACATGCTGCGGGGGGGGGGGGGGGGGAGAGGCTTTTGAAATGGTACCGTTAGGATCTCTGCTGATTTACTCTTTCCCACTTGATTCACTTAAGTTGAGAGGAGACGAGGCAGCACAGCCTAGTTCCCAGATCTGGCTGGATGAGGGATGCCCTGACTGCAAGGCAGAAATTTCAGGACAGTGCAAGGTGAATAGTCCTTCGGCCTCAGTTCATGGAGACAGGGCCGGTCTTAGGCAGAGGCAACCAAGGCGGCCGCATAGGGCCCCGCGCCTAAGGGGGCCCCGCTCTGCCTCCGCTCCGACCTCCGCTCGCCTCGGATGACAGTCCGCATCATTCATGATGATCCCGCGGCTCGGCCACTCCACTTCTGTGGAGGGGAGGTTTCATGATAGCATTGCGCTTATTATTTCAATCAGTTTTTTTCTACAAGTTTAGCTTCATTTGTCTTTATTTGAAATTTCATAAATAAAAAAAATTTCTAAAAATGGAATAATCTTATCAACGGGGTGGAGCTAGGGTGGGGGCAGAGCTAGGGCGGGGCTAGGATGGGGCCCCATCAAATTGGTCTGCACAGGGCCCCGCACTTGCTAAGACCGGCCCTGCATGGAGATCATTAACAGGACAGTTTGGGGATGTGCTGGTGCATGATAAGAGATACCATGGCAGGAAGGGAACTTTGTCTTAGCTCCTCTGGGCCTCCCACGTAGCATCACTGCTATTCACCTGCCTTCTTCCCACTTCTTAGCCTGCAGTTTTTCCACTTATGGAAATGTCTTTGCTGAAGTTGACACATCGGTGTCAATTGAGCCACCGATTTGAGTCATATGCAGTTTTGACTGTGCTCTACAATTAGTCATTTGACTCAGTCCTCAAAGGTCAGGCAAGGAGGGAGTGTGTCTCTCACTACAGCAAGACGAAGCAGGCCATGTTTAACTTATGTTTCATCCACTTACAAGCAGCGATTCCTGAAGTAGGTCCCCATCAAAATGTCACCATCCTAGATTTTACAGAGAAGTGGGCTGTGCATTGTTCAGAGATGTGAGCCACTGAAATCCAGTAACACGCCTTCTGCGCACAATCATTTCTGAAACCATGACACAAATATTCACTTGTTCTGAAGTCACAGCTTCAAGATATTGCTCTGAACTCTGGAATTACTGGTATTATGATAAAATGGTAACAGATTTCATACACCGCCTTTCTATGGTACAGCCACAGCCCATCACACACACCCACACACACATATATATATATATATATATATATATATATATATATATATAAAATTCTCTACTGCTTAAGTACTACTCAGTGTATGACTCATTACCGTAGATCAGGAAACAGTGCAATAAACACCAATACATATATTGAGAGATAAAATTAATACATTAGAAGCAACATGAATTAAAAATCCTCTGTAATTAAATATCAAAATATCATTCCTAATATCTATTGCAATCCATATCCCATTCCCCCCAAAACAATGCAGCATGTACTCACACTCCACTACACAGTGCATCCCTACTCCCCACTCCTTTCACCACTCTCCAATATAGAGTGCAACCGCTCCCCCCACACCACCCTTACACCCTTCCCAATATAGAGTGTAACAGCATACCCTAAAATAGAGCACAAACCTAACCCCCCACTGCCCAATATACATTGTGGCCCTATAACTCAAAGGGAAGTATAACATGGAGTAGGTCATATGTATTTCAATTTTCTCTCTAACACTTTCATCTTTAGGACTGAACCATATAAGATCAGTGTCTCAGTTATAGTGTGGTGTGTAACTTACTTGATATGCAGCCTGGGTAAGAACGAGGTACCTAATTATATATATTTGATTGTAACATTTATGTATGAATATATGTTTGAATTAGTTATTTGAAAGGGTTTAATAAGCCTGTCAATATTGAAAAAGGTCCAGGTTGACTTACATAAGTACATAAGTATTGCCATACTGGGAAAGACCAAAGGTCCATCGAGCCCAGCATCCTGCTTCCAACAGTGGCCAATCCAGGTCACAAATACCTGGCAAGATCCCAAAGTAAATGACAGGCACAGACTTAGCTGTATGTACATACACTATACAAGGAGGTGGAACACTTATGTGCTATGATGGTTCCCTTGTCACACTACCGCATATTCCTTTTGGGATATAATGGTTGGAATGGGTATGGACTGTGCACATTTAATACACAATATAAAATTTAACTTTTTGGATCTCTGCATAAAGATGATAGTGATGATTTTTGTAAATTTATTTTGAGATTTAGTAGATGAGTTAAAATTTAATACCAAGAAGTACAGAGTGATGTAGAAACCCAAAAGAGAGATACCGAATAGGAGGGGAGAAATTAGTAAGCTCAACTCAGGAGAGAGACCTTGGGGTGTTGGTGTCGGAGGATATGAAGGTGAAGAAACAATGTGACAAGGCGACAGCCTTGGTCAGAAGGATGCTAGGCTGCATAGAGAGGGGTATAACCAGCAGAAGAAAGGAGGTGTTGATGTCCTTCTACAAGTCATTGGTGAGGTTCACTTGGAGTATTGTGTTCAGTTTTGGAGGCCGTATCTTGCTAAAGATGTAAAAAGACCGGAAGCAGTGCAAAGAAAAGCTATGAAAATGGTAAGGGATTTGCGTCGCAAACCGTACGAGTAGAGACTTGCTGACCTGAACATGTATACCTTGGAGGAAAGGAGAAACAGGGGTGATATGATACAGACGATCAAATATTTGAAAGGTATTAATCCTCAAATGAACCTTTTCTGGAGATGGGAAGGTGGTAGAATTAGAGGACATGAATTGAGGTTGAAGAGGGGCAGACTCAGCACTAATGTCAGGAAGTATTTTTTCACAGAGAGGGTGGTAGATACGTGGCGATGAAAACAGTAATGGAATTCAAACCTGTGTGGGATAAATGCAAAGGAATCCTGTTTAGAAGGAATGGATCTATGGAATGTTAGTGGAGATTGGGTGGCGACACCGGTATTTGGAGAGTAAAACCGGTGCAGGGCGGACTTCTACGGTCTGTGCCATGATCGTGACTGAATAGATATGGACGGCAGGAGTGTAAATTTTAAGGAGCTTCAATGTTAGCTTCAGAACTTTTAGTACAGGAGCAGTGTAGGGACAAATCAAACTCGGGTATACACATACCATGTAAAATGAGTTTATCTTGTTGGGCAGACTGGATGGACCATTCAGGTCTTTATCTGCCATCATTTACTATGTTACTATGAGGACTATTTTCAAAGCACTCGGACATACAAAGTTCCATAGTAACCTATGGAACTTTGTGTGTCCGAGTGCTTTGAAAATGAACCCCTATGTTACTAAGTTGGAACTGGCAGAGCCCCAGGCAGGCCTGTGCTTAATCAAGGACATCGGCGATGACGACCGTGACAGGAAACTTGAAGACTGGGCATCCAAATGGCAGATGACATTTAATGTAGACAAATGTAAAGTGATGCACATTGGGAAGAATAATCTGAATCACACTTACCTGATGTTAAGGTCCACCTTGGGGGTCAGCACCTAAGAAAATTATCTAGGTGCTGCTGTAGACAATACATTGAAATCTTCTGCCCAGTGTGTGGTGGCGGCCAAAAAAGCAAACAGGAAGCTAGGAATTATTAGGAAAGGAATGCAAAATAAGACTGAGAATATTATAATGCCTCTGTATCACTCCATGGTGTGACCTCACCTTGAGTATTGCATTCAGTTCTGATTGCTGTATCTCAAAAAAGATATAGTGGAATTAGAAAAGGTCCAAAGAAGAGTGATCAGAATGATAAAGAAGAAGATGAAGAAAGGCTAAAGCAGTTAGGGCTCTTCAGCTTGGAAAAGAGACGACTGAGGGGGGATATGACTGAGGTCGTCTACAAAATCTTAAGTGGTGTAGAACAAGTAGAAGTAAATCGATTTTTTACTCATTCCAAAAGTACAAAGACTAGGGGACACTCGAGAAAGTTAGATGGAAATACTTTTAAAACAAATAGGAGGAAATATTTTTTCAGTCAACGCATAGTTCAGCTCTGGAACTCATTGCTGGAGGATATGGTAACGTTGATTAGCGTATCTGGGTTTAAAAAAAAAGTTTGGAGAAGCTCCTGGAGGAAAGGTCTATAGTCTGCTATTGATATGGACATGGGGAAGCCACTGCTTGCCCTGGTATTGGTAGCAGGAATGTTGTTACTATTTGGGTTTCTGCCAGGTACTTGTGTCCTGGATTGGCCACTGTTGGAAACAGAATACTGGGCTGGATGGACCATTGGTCTGATCCAGTATGGTTGTTCTTATCAAGGCACTTTCAGTGATATTTAGTAACATACCCACATCTAATCAGGCAGAGTTTCGACTGCCTTTTCTGCAATCCAGCATGCTTTGTTAGCTTTGTGAGTAATGGCACTCAATATTGCTGGTACCCACATAACTCCCAGCTCCTCTTCGACTTCGTACATGGATTGACTTGGCAGTATCCGGAAGGCCAGACCAATCAGTGTTAATATTCGGCAGTACTGTCTGAATATTATCTCCTGGCCCGCCTAAACCATGGTAAATATTGATCCCAAAGTACACATGATATGAGTCTTATATTCCGCTAAGTTGAAATGAAATTCTAAGCGGATTACAAACAAGTCCTTCAGGAGAATTTACAATTGCATATCTAATACACTGAAACTAAAAAGCATCTTTCTCATCAAAGAAAAAATACTTGAATCCTTTCCCAGCAGCATTGCTGGTGGTGGTGAGGTGTGTGTGTGTGTGTGGGGGGGGGGGATAAAGAGGAAATTCAGTTAAAGCAACACACTAGAAGCTGAAGCCCAACTTCTCCCAGAGCTATGAGCGTCAGCCTTCACTGAAAAGGGAAAGTGATCAGATACTGGTATTGCAAATCCCCCGTATTATGTGCTTAAAACCAAGTGCAAGAGATAAACATTCAGTCAGCAGTATAGCTCTGTGCGGATTGATTATTGCTTTTTCTGGATTCCTAGCTGAACCCTATGGAAGTTACATAATTAGTGGCAGTTGGGAGCTACATCACAGTTTATTTATCCCTAGATATTCAATCCTTTGTGGACAGTTTTATCACAGCTAATGTTCGATGTTGTATCTCATCTAATCCGTCTACGTGCTGGGAATGGTTTTGAAAAGCTCTTGCTTCTGCCTATTCCCCCAGGATCAGAGCAGGCCTAACCCTTCGGTTAATCCATCTGGAGAAGTATCTGAATTGTTTTGTGTTTGAGGTACAGTGATGTCGGGATATTGTGTTGTGTCCATGATGGAAACCTGCAGATTAAACGTGTTGCTTGTTTACCACTAGGTGCCCTTCATATGTAGTTATGACACAGCCATCCAAGGACAAAATTATTAACATGCCTCATAAAACCACTGTCAAATGAAATCCAGCTTTGGCAAATTACCACCAGGCTCAATAAGGATGACATCCAATCATCTTCAAAGTGCCCTGATTAAGTGTGCCTTATAAATCAGCTGAAGGGCCTTGACTAGTCTCTTAGGAGATGGGAAGAAGGGACATGGCACTGGTGCTCCCTTCACGCAGTCTCTCACTATTGATCCCGTCTCATTCTCTGACTGTCACCTTTGATGGATACAGTTCATTTCTGCTGCTCTCTATTTATGTTGCATGTTGTCGCTTTCACCATTCATCACAGCAGTGATGTCTTTCCCTAGAGGTTGCATTGTGCAACATGAGCAGACAGACAGACAGACGTGATGCTGAAATAGTCACAATTCTAATTTACTTCCGTGTTCATGAACTGTGAGTCTGAACATGTGTGTTATTATGTACAGTGTTTACAGTCCATTACTACAGAATTCATCAGCCACACGCAACCCTTAGTTGACCAAGGCTGATTTCACTGTTTTCAAACCCTGTTCCTATTCCACTGACATAATAAAAGTGTCTACATCCATTTATTCTCCAAACATCTCCCTACCACACAGAGCCAGTACAAAGGACATAAGTGCCTTAGACAAACCTTCATCTTTCCCTCCTGCTAATTAAGTGTCAAGTCCCTCCCCTACCTGGAGAATTTGGTAATGAAACTCAACAATCATTATCCCAACATCAACCTTCCTAGAAATAAAACAAACAAGTAAGATGATACCTTTCTATTGGACTAACAATACATTTTTTGACAAGCTTTTCAAGGCAGCACCTTCCTCCTTAGGTCAGGGGACACTATCACATATAAAACGTGAATCAATGTGTTTGTGCATTGAGTTTTTGCAATACTAAGAGGCATATTTTCAAAGCACTTTGGGAGGCTAAGTGCTTTGAAAATATGCCTCTAAGTGTTCCTAAGTAAAATAAAAGAAATGTGCATCATGATATGTTGTCTATGAGACAACATATCATGATGCACAGCGCGAAAGCGCGAGCGGAAGAAAAAATGGCTAAAGATGTAAAGAGAGGTGACAAGTTCCTGCCAAAGGTGGTGTCGGAGTTCCATCTGAACCAGTCAATTGTCTTGCCAATTTTCTTTCCCCGTCCTCATACCCGCCCTGGCGAAAGCAGTTTGCATACCTTGGACCGCAAGAGAGCATTGGCCTTTTACGTGGAGTGGACAAAGCCCTTTAGACAGTCCGCCCAGTTGTTTATTTCTTCTGATCCCAACAGGAAGGGAGTCGCCATCGGAAAATGCACAATCTCCAATTGGCTGGCAGATTGCATTTCCTTCACATGCCCAAGCTGGGCTGTCTTTAGACAGCCATGTCACGGCTCACAATGTTAGAACCATGGCTGCGTCAGTGGCTCACTTAAAGTCAGCCTCCATTGAAGAGATTTGCAAGGCTGCAACGTGGTCATCAGTCCACACATTCACATCTCACAACGCAACAGTTGGTTTGGGCAGTTGGTGCTGCAGAATCTGTTCCAGCTCCACCCCACTAGACCCTTTTTTGTTCTGTTCCAGACTGCACTCTCTGTTAGTTGTTTATGGTTTCAGGTCAATCTATGTTATGTCCTCACCATTGCGAGGCCCAATTGACCAATGTTCATTGTTTTGAGTGAGCCTGGGTGCTAGGGATACCCCGCATGTGAGAACAAGCAGCCTGCTTGTCCTCGGAGAAAGTGAGGATACTTACCTGTAGCAGGTATTCTCCGAGGACAACAGGCTGATTGTTCTCACAAACCCATCCACCTCCCCTTTCGAGTTGTTGTTAGTTTATTTGTTTGCTTTTTGATTTAACTGAGGGGACACACTCGTGCGATGGGTGGGAAGTCGTCTGCGCATGTGCGGTGTGTGCTTCTCGAGTGCCAGAAGACTCTGGCAAAACGTTTTATCTTTGCTGGGAAAAATTTGCCGTTTCCTGGGCCGACGCGGACGTCGACCCACATGTGCGAACAATCAGCCTGCTGTCCTCGGAGAATACCTGCTCCCTCCTTCCTTTTCTCTCCAAATTACTTGAGCGTGCTGTTCACCGCCGCTGCCTTGATTTTCTCTCCTCACATGCTATTCTTGACCCACTACAATCTGGTTTTCGCCCTCTCCACTCAACCGAAACTGCGCTTACTAAAGTCTCCAATGACCTATTACTGGCTAAATCCAGAGGTCAATATTCCATCCTCATTCTTCTTGATCTTTCCGCTGCTTTTGACACTGTCGATCACAGCATACTTCTCGATACCCTGTCCTCACTTGGATTCCAGGGCTCTGTCCTTTCCTGGTTCTCTTCCTACCTCTCCCTCCGCACCTTTAGTGTTCACTCTGGTGGATCCTCTTCTACTTCTATCCCTCTGCCTGTCGGCGTACCTCAGGGTTCTGTTCTTGGTCCCCTCCTCTTTTCTATCTACACTTCTTCCCTTGGTTCATTAATCTCATCCCATGGCTTTTCCTACCATCTCTATGCTGATGATTCCCAATTCTACCTTTCTACCCCTGATATCCACCTTGCATCCAAACCAAAGTTTCAGCATGCTTGTCTGACATTGCTGCCTGGATGTCTCAACGCCACCTGAAATTAAATATGACCAAAACCGAGCTTCTCATTTTCCCCCCCAAACCCACCTCCCCGCTCCCCCCGTTTTCTATTTCTGTTGATGGCTCTCTCATTCTCCCTGTCGCCTCAGCTCGAAACCTTGGGGTCATCTTTGACTCTTCTCTCTCCTTCTCTGCTCATATCCAGCAGACCGCCAAGACCTGTCGTTTCTTTCTTTACAACATCCGTAAAATCCGCCCCTTTCTTTCCGAGCACTCTACCAAAATCCTCATCGACACCCTTGTCACCTCTCGTCTAGACTACTGCAATCTGCTTCTTGCTGGCCTACCACTTAGTCACCTCTCCCCTCTCCAGTCGGTTCAAAACTCTGCTGCCGTCTCATCTTCCGCCAGGGTCGCTTTACTCATACTACCCCTCTCCTCAAGACCCTTCACTGGCTCCCTATCCGTTTTCGCATCCTGTTCAAACTTCTTCTACTAACCTATAAATGTACTCACACTGCTGCTCCCCAGTATCTCTCCACACTCGTCCTTCCCTACACCCCTTCCCGTGCACTCCGCTCCATGGATAAATCCTTCTTATCTGTTCCCTTCTCCACTACTGCCAACTCCAGACTTCGCGCCTTCTGTCTCGCTGCACCCTACGCCTGGAATAAACTTCCTGAGCCCCTACGTCTTGCCCCATCCTTGGCCACCTTTAAATCTAGACTGAAAGCCCACCTCTTTAACATTGCTTTTGACTCGTAACCACTTGTAACCACTCGCCTCCACCTACCCTCCTCTCTTCCTTCCCGTTCACATTAATTGATTTGATTTGCTTACTTTATTTATTTTTTGTCTATTAGATTGTAAGCTCTTTGAGCAGGGACTGTCTTTCTTCTATGTTTGTGCAGCGCTGCGTATGCCTTGTAGCGCTATAGAAATGCTTAATAGTAGTAGTAGTAGTAGTTTGTAATCTTCGCTGTTTCAACAAAACATCAAAACAGATGCTGAGAAAGTTTGTGGCCGAAGATGGGAAGAACTGGGATTTCCTACTCCCATACATATTGTTCATGATCTGGGAGATGCCCCAGAGATCGACAGGATTCTCTCCATTTGAACTGTTATATGGAAGAAGGCCAAGAGGAATCCTGGATGTGGTTCAGGAAGCTTGGGAAGAGGAACTCAGCCCGGGGTAGAACTTGGCTGAATATGTGCTCACCATACAAGCGAGACTAAAGAAAGCCGGTGAGGCCACCAAGCATTGTCTGGAAAAGGCTCAAGTGGAGCATGCCCAAGCCTATAACCAGAAGGCTGTTCAGCGAACTTTCCAGCCGGGAGATAGCCTTAGTCCTTCTCCCCTATTCTGAAAGTAAGCTATTAAGCAAATGGCAAGGTCATTATAAAGTCATGGAAAAGACAGGACTTGTCAACTATAAAGTGGCACATCCTGACAAGAGGGTCAAGGTGAAGATTTTTTTCATGTCAACTTATTGAAAAAGTAGTTCCCCATGAAGGCAACCCTAGTGCAAAGAAATGAATTTGACCCGGAGATCCTAATAGAATCCAGACCCATGCAAATTCCATTTTGTGACCAGCTCTCTGACTCACAGAAGGCCAACTTGGAGCAGTTGGTACGCCAAAATGAAGGTGTGTTTTCTGTTAGGTCGAACTCACCTTGCAACTCATGACATTATTACCCAACCGGGAGTAGCAGTTCAGCAGCGTCCCTATAGAATCCCAGCCTGGATATAATCTGCCCTTTATTGTCCAGATGGATGCATCAGAGGTTGGGCTGAGGACTGTTCTGTCCCAGGAAGTGGATGGAGAAGACCACCTGGTAGTGTACATTAGCCAAAAGCAGTTCTTGAGAAAAAAGAACTACATGGTGATCGAAAAGGAGGCTCTTGCAGTCAAATGGGCCATGGAGACATTCCAGTATTATCTACTGGGCAGTGATTTCATGTTGGTCACTGATCATCAACCCCTGCAGTGGATGGTCCGCCATAAAAATTCTAATGCACGTGTAATGTGATGGTTCTTCAGCCTTCAACCCTTCAAGTATCGGATACAACACTGGGCGGGCCGAGAACATGTGAATTTGGACTTTTTTGTCCCGGGAGGTGGGCCCTGATGTGGCAGGTGCTCAACTGAGTACACTTGAGTTGAGGGGGAGTGTATGTGACAGGGTTTATAGGACATTGCCCCTCACCCTTAAGAAAAGTACCTCTTTAAGTAGCTGAGCCTAGGTCACCTTAAAAGCGCAGGGAGGGAGTAAGCCAGGAGGGATGGAGTTACAACCAAGAACTTCAAAAGGTAGAGTCAGGCAGAAGTTAAGGAAGCTCAGGGAGGAAAGCCGTGAATCGCCACTGTGTGCTGTTGAAGCATCCATTCAATAATTGTGACCTGACTGGGGTAAGCCATTGTTACTTTTTGAATTGACTTTGCAAGTCTGTGTTGTGGTCTGGTGGGAGCCAGACCTGGAGTCTGGGGAGGTACCCGGAACCTTGAAGGCTGTGTTTTGGGGGTGTGGCAACCCCGACATCCATGGACTGTATTTGGCCTGCTGTCAGAGGCCTGACTAAGACTGTTGCTCTACAGCAGAGGGTTTCCCACCCTATATCTCAGGTCCTGTGAAGGAACAGGCCTGGGAATATCTTCAAATAAATACTTTCGCGTTTCATCTGATTGTCTTACCGTATTATTTCACCGGTCATGCCCAACCCACGTTCGGGGTGTCACGAAGGCATTCTATTCTACGTGGGAATTTATACCTTGTGGCTCCACTGTATTCAATTTAAAGATCCAACGTTCATCCTGACATAAATTCTTTCTTTTGTCCCCTAACTTAAATTGGGGGAACACAATCAACAACCATACAATGTAGATTATCAAACCTAAGATGATAAGTTTGACAATGTGCCACTAGCATCTCATCTATCTTACTCCGAGAGATGCAGTGACGGTGTTTGATGATTCTGGTTTTGAACACTCAAGAGTTTTGTCCTATGTATAACAAAAAAAACCTGACAAATAGAAATCCCCAGTGAGCCCCAAGGCACAGGGTAACCCCCCCCCCCCCCAAAATACCAAATAAATCAATAACAAAACCCCAAACCAAAGAAAAAAAAACTAAAGAACAAATTGTTTAGAGAACTATATGGTTAGCCATAGGAAACTCATCTTCCACAGAAGACTCATCGAAGTAATCATCGGTCCAGCCCTTATTATTATGTTTATGAATTCAGATTTCATATCTTTCAAAACCTTTTCATCTATGAGTTCACCCCTTGTTATTAAAAGTACTTATCCGACTGACGGACATTGACCATTTCCTTCATTCTGGATATTTTGCAGATAAGTACTGAGGGCCCCTCAATTCCCCTCCTCAAGACTACACCCAGGAAATCCTTACCTTAGCACTTTTTTAACCCCCAAGGTTGCAGAAGAAATGGCGCTTAAAGTATGTTGGTTTCTAGTCTTGGTGAATAAACTGTGAGAGACCATTAAAGGCCATTCGTTGTTTCAGCTATGGAGGTTGAGAGAATGGGGGCTACCTGAGCATGTGCACAGAGGGAAGGAGTACGGACCTTACTGGATGATCCCCCACCCCAGGTTTTTGCCAATCTCAATGGTAGCTATTCTACTGCCTGTCATGCTATCATCCCATCTTTCTCCTCCCTTTTGTGTCCAATCTAGCCAAATATGCACTTCACTATCACCATCTTGTCTTTCTTTCATCGCAAGTCCTTCATCCATTTCAATCTGGCCTTCACCTTCTACGTTCTACAGAGCCAGACTTGCTAAAGTCTCTGGCAACCTGTTCCTGGCCAAATCCAAGGGCCTTTACTCAGTCCTCATCCTTCTTGACCTGTTACTGTTTTTTTTTTTTTTTTCACACTGTTGACAACCACATACTCTTTGATAAATTGTTATGTCTTAGTTTTCTTCTTATTTATTTTGTTTTTTTTATTTTTGTTACATTTGTACCCCGTGCTTTCCCACTCATGGCAGGCTCAATGCGGCTTACATGGGGCAATGGAGGGTTAAGTGACTTGCCCAGAGTCACAAGGAGCTGCCTGTGCCTGAAGTGGGAATCGAACTCAGTTCCTCAGTTCCCCAGGACCAAAGTCCACCACCCTAACCACTAGGCCACTCCTCCACTCTCTCTCTTGCACCTTTAGTGTGTGTTATGCTGGATCCTTCTCCACTGCTGTCCCACTATAAATCAGTGTATCCCAGGGCTATGTCATGGGACAACTTCTCTCTTATACATGTTCCCCTGGTGCTCTGATCTCCTTCCATGGTTTCAGTACCATTTTTATGCTGATGACTCCCAAATCTACTTCTCTATATCAGAACATTTACCAGGAATCTGATCTCAAATCTCAGCTTGCTTGTCTGACATAACCCCCTGGAAATACCACTGCAATTTGAAAATTAAGATGGCCAAGATGGAACTTCCTAACTTTCCCCATAAACCCACTTCTCTCCTTTGCCTTTCTCTGTTTCTTTGGATAGCTCTATCATCCCCCCTGTCTTATAACACTGGGTCATGTTTGACTTCTCTCTCTCTCCCTGTACATGTATGAAAAAGTGCTAAAAACTGTTATTTCTTTCTCTATAACTAGGGCTGACCCTACCACTGAGCATATGTTTTTCTCACATGGCCTCCCACTTTTCAGCCCCTACTTCCTTTTGCGAACAAGAACTTCACGTAAGCATAACTCAATACTATGGTTCAATGATGAATTAAAAAAGCTAAAAACACAATCCAGGAAACTCGAACGAGCATGGAGAAAAACAAAAGACGAACACACACTCAACACATGGAAAAAATCACAAAGAAAATACAAATACGCAATAAGACAGACCAAAAGATCATACTATAAAACTAAAATAGGGACAGATTACAAAGACACGAAGAAATTATACCAACTCGTGAACAAACTCCTAGACACCAACTTGGTCACTACATCGAATACAGACATCCCATCTGCAGACAAAAGTGCTAAGTATTTCAATGAAAAAATTGCAAACCTATGCAACACA
This sequence comes from Microcaecilia unicolor, assembly GCF_901765095.1. Taxonomy (NCBI): domain Eukaryota; kingdom Metazoa; phylum Chordata; class Amphibia; order Gymnophiona; family Siphonopidae; genus Microcaecilia; species Microcaecilia unicolor. The sequence goes on along the minus strand of NC_044033.1, from coordinate 533,906,513 downwards.
CAACCTCAGGACAACACTGACATCGAAATCTTCCTCAATGAGTTGGACCCAACCACTGGAAAATACCTGGCTGACCGAACCTGGTTAAAATTCACCCTCCTTACCGTTGATGCAGTTGCACAGGCGATCAGCAGGTTCTCCAACACTCACTGTAAACTAAATACCTGTCCCAACCACCTAATGAAATCCGCCCCTGACCGCTTCATAGCAGACCTCACATCCCACCTAAACTACATGCTTCCGCAAGGTCTCTTCCCTAAGGAAAATGGCAATATCCTACTCACTCCGATACCAAAAGATACCAAGAAAAAAAACAAATGAAATCACTAACTACCGTCCAGTAGCATCCATTCTGTTGTCAGTCAAACTGATGGAAAGCATAGTAGCCAAACAACTTACAGATTATATAAACAAATTCTCGATATTACACGAATCACAGTCAGGTTTTCGCCCCCTCCACAGCACAGAAACAGTACTACTCATTCTCCTAGCCAAATTCAAGCAGGAAATAGCAATAGGCAAAAACATCCTCCTCCTCCAATTCGACATGTCTAGTGCATTCGACATGGTAAACCATAATATATTAATAAGATTACTAGATAAGGTTGGAATTGGTGGACACATGCTTAGCTGGATCAAGGGTTTCCTAACCACAAGAACATATCAAGTAAAATCAAACTCAAACTTATCATGACTGTGTCAAGCAGACTGCGGAGTACCACAAGGATCACTGCTATCACCGATCCTCTTCAACCTAATGATGACTCCACTAGCCAAGTCATTATCCAACCAAGGCCTTAACCCTTTCATCTATTCAGATGATGTCACAATATTCATTCCTTACAAATCTAAACTGACAGAAATCACCAACAAAATCAAGATCAGCTTGAACATCATGGACTCTTGGGCAAATGCATTTCAACTAAAACTAAACAAAGAAAAAACACACTGTCTCATCCTCACATCCCTAAACAGCGCGGATAACCCCACAATTATCAACACCCCAGATTACACCCTCCCTATCTCAGACAGCCTGAAAATCCTCAGCATTACAATGGACCGCAACTTAACACTAGAGAGCCAAGTGACATCCACAACAAAGAAAATGTTTCATTCAATGTGGAAGCTCAAACGTGTGAAACAATTCTTCCCGAGGGGAACATTTCGCAACCTGATACAATCAACGGTACTAAGCCATGTAGACTACTGCAATGGAATTTATGTGGGATGCAAAGAACAAACCTTAAAGAAACTTCAGACCGTTCAAAACACGGCAGCTAGGCTTATCTTCGGAAAAATGCGATTTGAAAGTGCAAAACCCCTTCGTGAAAAACTACACTGGCTTCCAATCAAAGAACACATTGCTTTCAAAATCTGCACTCTGGTTCACAAAATTATCTACGGTGAAGCTCCGGGATACATGAACGCCTTGATCGACCTACCAACTAAAAACACATCCGAATCAACACGAACGTTCCTAAATCTGCACTACCCAAGCTGCAAAGGACTCAAATACAAATCAACCTACATGTCCAGTTTTTCCTACATAAGCACACAACTGTGGTACGCATTACCAAAAGCCGTGAAAACTACGAACGACCACCTAAACTTCCGGAAAACACTAAAAACTAACCTGTTTAAAAAGGCATACCCTACCGATCCCACATAAATGCCTGATCTCTGCAACACAACAAAACTAAAGAACGTAATGGACATAACACACCTCTTCCATTGTACGATTCCCTAGTGTGGCTGTGCCATTTGACCTTTATCTTACCATAACATCACTTTGTATTTGTTTACCCCGAAGTCTGTAATGCCTCTCCGGTACTATGTAAGCCACATTGAGCCTACAAATAGGTGGGAAAATGTGGGATATAAATGTAACAAATAAATAAATAAATTGAGACCCTGGAATGAGTCTCTGCACATGGCCCCACATCCCCCATGGGCTGCTGCTGTATAACATCACCAAAATCTGGCCTGTCCTTTCTGAACATACTACCAAAACACATATCCACACTTTGATCCTTTTCTGCTTAGAGCACAGCAACCTGTTGATAGGGTCTCCCACTGAACCATCTCTCTCGCTTTCAATCTATTCTGCCACATGTCATCTTCCATTAGATCTCTTCAACTCTTAAAACTCGCTTCTTTGCCTTATGACAATTTGCTCTCTACATTCCTTCCTTGATGCATCTGATCAGCATACCCTGATCAATGTTCTAGTAACTTCTCTTCTCAACTACTGTAATTGTATCAACTCATTTTTAAGATCATCAAATTTAAAATTACTACAATTCAAAATACCACAATCTAAACATCTCTCACATGCCCATGTGTCTGTTCACGCTTTCCAAAAATACTAGGACTAGGGGGCATGCGATGAAACTACAATGTAGTAAATTTAAAACGAATCGGAGAAAATGTTTCTTCACTCAATGTGTAATTAAACTCTGGAATTCATTGCCAGAGAATGTGGTAAAGGCGGTTAGCTTAGCGGAGTTTAAAAAGGTTTGGACGGCTTCCTAAAGTAAAAGTCCATAGACCATTATTAAAAGGACTTGGGGAAAATCCACTATTTCTGGGATAAGCAGTATAAAATGTTTTGTAAATTTTTGGGATCTTGCCGGGTATTTGTGACCTGGATTGGCCATTGTTGGAAACAGGATGCTGGGCTCGATGGACCTTTGGTCTTTCCCAGTATGGCAATACTTATGTACTTATGTAAACTTGACCCTATTTCAACACTGCTACTTAAAACCCATTAGATTCCAGTGTTCTACCAAATTTAAGATCTTACTCTTAACCCATCCCTCCCTATCTCTGTTCTTTGCTTATATCCCACGTTGCCTCTTGGCCCTTATGTTCCAGCATGAGCATCTCTTATCTATAACTCCTGTCTCAAGAGCAAGGCTCGAATCCACTCAACAGGCCATCTTCTTTTCCCAGCCCCTATGTTATGCTCTGAGGTAGTCACAATATTAATAGTAGCAGTCTAGAAGGTCCCGTTTTATTTACAGTTGTTATATTATAACTTTTGTATTGTGATTCTACTTTTTTACAAGTTTGTCTGAAACAGATTTCAAAGTTTATTAGCATTTTACAACCTCCTTATCCCAAAATAAAGTTGAGGAAGTTCAGCCATATCCACTTTGGAATCTCTGTGTTTGAATGGCATCATCACACTTGAGTTTGACTAAATTTACTCATACATATTTTGAATCAGTACAAGTTCCTTTGAGGCAGTGGCGTAGCTATGTGGGGCCTGAGGGGGCCTGGGCCCCTCAGATTTGCCCCTGGCCCCCTGCCGACGACCCCCCTCCCGCCACCAACCCTCCCCCGCCATCGCCGCCCGCCACCACATAATTTACCTTGTTTGCTGGCGGGGATCCCCAAACCCCGCCAGCCAAGAGTGTTCTTCAGCGCCGAAGTTAGTAGACTCCGGCGCCTTCATTCAAGGAAGTTCGTCTGAAGGATCAGCTGGTTTTGACGCCTTACGTCCTGTGCATGTAGCCCCGTGCAGGACGTAAATGCGTCAAAACCAGCTGATCCTTCAGACGAACTTCCTTGAATGAAGGCGCCCGAGTCTACTAACTCCGGCGCTGAAGAACACTCTTGGCTGGCAGGGTTTGGGCATCCCCGCCAGCAAACAAGGTACTTCATGGGGTGGGCGGCGACGGCGGGGGAGGGTTGGTAGTGGGAGGGGGGGTTTAAGAGTGTCAGCACGATCGAGCGGGGGAAGGGGGGTCGCCGGAGGGGGGAGGCGGCTTAACAGTGCCCCCCCACCTCGGACTCTGGCCCCCCCTCCTGGCAAGGTCTGGCTACGCCCCTGCTTTGAGGTAGAATGTGAATATGTAATTAGAATCTGATATCCCGCTCAGATATTTGGATGGGTGGGATATAAGACATTTTAAATAAATAATTTCAAGACTGAATTGGGGAGTGGTGTGAGTAGCAAGGAAAAGGAAGTAGTGAGACCCAACCTTGAGGCTGGACCCTTGTAAAGACATTGAGAGGATGGAAGCGATTTAGAGGAAGGTGACCAAAATATGCAGGACCTGCAGTCAGAGCACATCCAGTGTCTTCGGGAGGAAAATGCAAAAATAATTAGCATGGACAAGATCCCAGAGTACAGATATTAAAATTCATAGAGGGTCTTGGCTGAACTGCTATAAACTCGTTTGCTAGAAATATACGATGACATTGCAAGCAGGCAGAGTTGAAAGCAGCTCAGAAAAGCTTGAACTGAAGTTATTTCATCTTTCTAAATGTCAAACATGCCAAGCGTCTCTAGTCAGAAGCTAACTGTAAATCTGTCTTTGCTGAACCGTTTGACTAAATTACTCTTCTAGGGATTATTACATTTTATAATTTTATTTTTTGCCCAGGGCTGTCAGTAGCATTGTATTAAGCAACCCTGGATAATTCAATACATGAAGAAATAACTGATAGAGTAGGTGAGACACAGCCTTTTCCAAGGTCCCTCAAATGCACATATGAGAAGGTTGTAAATTGAGCATGGAGGAAACAGGAACGTCATATGTGATCAGCAATACTTCCTAAACAATCTGTACAAGATTGATGTGTGGAGAGTGATGAGGTAAAAATGGAAATGCTAAACAAATGGTCCTCTTCAGTCATGGAAGAAAATCCTGAAGAGCTGCAAATGATTGACAAAGGCACGTGTAGGATTGGAGTAGAAACCACATCATTCATGGCAGTGGAATACCTATGGGTAGGCACACCCTGTCTGATCCCCCAAAAATTCAGTGGTAGCTGCCTAGCTCCCCGCTCTCACTCTCCTCCACCTCCTGATCTGGCATTTACCCCTACTCATATTCCAGCAATACCCCCCCCCCCCAACACCGTTCTTCCTCAGCACTGGTTCTGCAGGCTTCTCTTGCTTGTTGATGCCATTTCCTGTTTCCTCTTCGATGGGACATGGCAGAGGGAAGTCTGCAGAGCCAGCGCAGACAGTGGATATGCATTACTGCTGCTGGTGAAGGTGCTCAGGTATAGTGGAGAGCAGGGCCGCCGAGAGACTGGGCCAGGCTCGAGGTAAGGCTGCCCCCGGGGCCCCGTCCCCCCCCCTGAGGTTGTCATTGTCATTGCCGCCCCCCCCCCCCCTCCACCCGCCTCCCTCCGTCCACCACCGGGCCGAGCCCCCCTGAATTCAAATCATAGCGCCTCACCTCGACCTCGCTCCGTGTGAAAGAAGCGCAGCAGCGGCAGTCTGCAGATCGCCTCCCTTCGGGCCTGCCCTCCTTATGTCCCGCCCTCGCGCAAGTTATGTCAGACGAGGGAGGGAAGGCCCGAAGGGAGGCGATCTGCAGACTGCCGCTGATGAGCTTCTTTCACATGGAACAAGATCGAGGTGATGCGCTATGATTTGAATTCAGGGGAGCCCGGCCCGGTGGTGGACAGAGGGGGGCGGTGACGACGATGATGACCTCGGGGGGAGGGGGCGGGGGGGGGGGGGCGGTGCCCCGGGGGTGGCCTTGCCCTGGGGGTGGCCCAGTCCCTCGGCGACCCTGCTCTAAAGGAAAGGAGATTTTTTAAAAACAGAAGGAAAAGATGAAATCATTGATTAAAATGATTTCGGAGACCAGATTATTCTGTCTGGCTGAGGTAAATTATCTGGGAGAAGAAGCATGCATTCTAAGTAGCATTCTGATCTGGCAGTCAGCAGCTTTATGAGTGAAATTTAACCACTTGAAAACCACTTGTTACATCACTGACCTAAGACGAGAGGGGCAAACAAGGCAGAGGAGCATGCACGCCACTGAAATACCCCTGGACCTATCAAGGAATTAAGTGGCCGCTTAACTGTTGATGCCACCTTCCAACAAAACAACGATCACTGAGGCCCCCGATGAGGATCGATAGCCAGAAACTTATTAGTACAAATCATATACTTTCACTAGATGGGGGAATAGCCCAAAGGGTATTTATTAGAATGAACAATGAATCTACTCATACCTTTCATATACTCCCAGGGGCTAAGGTAGCTACAGTGAGCAGGGTAGAAGCGGTCCAGAAAGCGGAACCCAAAAGAAGGGCCTGTGCAGAACATTGACCCCAATGTCTTTCAATTTGCTGACTCTCCAATTCCCCCATATTGGAACACCTGGTTACAGCAAAAACTGATACCACAAGTCTGCGTGTTCTTAGTATCAGACTGGAATGTGGGGTGTGCAAAGTTTGTAAAGTAGCACACACATCTTACAGATGACTCCCCAGAAAAGGCCAAAAGGATAGCTCCAAGTGATTAAGCTGCTGTGAGATCATGGATTATCTCTCAGTCCCTTCCTTGTCCTTATGCTTTTCCCATTGTAGTTGTGAGGAAAACGGGCCATTGTGACTTTGTATTGATTATCATACCTTAAACTCTGGGACCACACCTAACCAATTCACTACTGCTCCCCCCTCCCAAATAGAAGATGCCCTTAATTCTCTAACTTGGAGTTGTTGGTTCTCTGTTCTAGACCTGCGTACCCATAAGTGAGGCAAAGAAAAACCTGCATTCATATGTCCCCTGGGATTTTATTAGTTTAGTAGGCTCCCCTAGTGTCAGGCTTTCAAGGCAAAAGCTAGGTTTGTGAGCCCTTGGACCACTGCCGAGGAGCAGCAGTGGGAGGCAAAACCACCCCACACCAGAGACAAGGCAGAACTCTGACAGAAACAGCTAGACTTCACCTGCACTTGACCGCCGTTCCTCAGGAGTTGAGCCCCTGGGTGCAGGCGGCCAGCAGGACTTACCGGACAGGGTAGGAACTGGATACCAACTAGGCTGAACAAGGACTGAGGGTCAGAGGGGAAATGAATATATATGGGCAGCAAGGCAGGAAACTGGGCTAGGACTCACAGACAGACAATACTACACAAAGCAGGAAATGGACAAGCTAAAGGACAGGAACTGAAAGCTGCCACACAGCCACTGAAACAGGGTACAAATACTGACAGACAAGAGACAGGACTGAAAGCTGCAGAGCAGCCACTAAAACAAGGTACAAATACTGACAGACAAGAGACAGGACTGAAAGCTGCAGAGCAGCCACTAAAACAAGGTACAAATACTGACAGACAAGAGACAGGACTGAAAGCTGCAGAACAGCCACTAAAACAAGGTACAAATACTGACAGACAAGAGACAGGACTGAAAGCTGCAGAACAGCCACTAAGCAAGAGACACAGACAAACAGAAACTAGACAAGGAATACAGACCAGAAACAAGACTAGGGAAACAAGCAAATAAACCTAAGCTAAACTACACACAGACTAACTAGAATCAGACAAGGAACTAAATAAGAAACCAGACTAGGCAGAAGTGCAACAAAGCACCAACAAACCAGGGACCTTAAACGATGCAAAGGCCAACTCAGAAGGTTTCCAGGTGGTAATAAACCCATCAGCAGCTGAACTCAGGAATCATGAGGCAGCTACGGGTGAGGCTAGCTGCCAAACTTCAAACCCAGTCTGGAGGGCTGGAATATCTGGACCGGTCCAGAAAGAAAGTCTGGAAAGTGTATGGCAGCCACCGGTTCTGGCCACCAGAGGGCAAGAGGAACACAAACCAAGACACAGGCAGAAAGCATACTGAAGCCCAGAGAGGCTTAACACACACAGGTGCAGTATAGTGGAGTAATCAGAGCTATGCTGGAAGCAGCCAGCACACAGAGACAGAGAAAGAACTAACTCAGGAAGAACAGACAGAAGCCAGCTCAGAAGCTGACATCCGGAAATAAGGTGAGTCTGAGAGGGGTCACGACCAAAATTGTGACACCCAGGGAGTATCTGTGGCTCCTGCAACTTTTCAATGGTTGATGGAGAAAACAGTGGGCGACGAGTTTGCTGGAAGTTGAAGTGTTTCTGGATGATTGGATTGTATTTGGGGAAACTTTAGAAAAAGGGTTGCTTAATGTACTTGATCGACCGGGATAATGTAGTCTAAAACTGTCATTGGAGAAATGCAAATTCTGCCAAGCAGAGATTAAATAAATGGGGGATATTGTTTCTAAAAATGGAGTGTCCACAGACCCTGACAAGATAGCTGCTCTCACTACCTGGCCACAGCCAGCCAATCTAATGGACCTATGATCTTTTCTGGAATTCAGTTGTTATTATAGAAGATGCATTTAGAAAAATTATTTATGTAACGCTCCCGTGCTAGAATTTGCCAAACCAGGCAAACATTATGAACTACATCCGGGAAAATTCTATGCTCGAGATTGACTCGTGCCTCTTGTCCTCTGGGCACCCCTTTCCCCATGTACACACCTATGGAGTGGAGGGGTAGCCTAGTGGTTAATGCAGCGGACTTTGATCCTGGGGAACTGAGTTTGATTCCTACTGCAGCTCCTTGAGACTCTGGACAAGTCACTTAACCCTCCATTGCCCCAGGTACAAAATAAGTACCTGTATATACTATGTAAACCACTTTGATTATAACCTCAGAAAGGCAGTATATCAAGTCCCATCTCCTTTCCCTCTTAAGAATATGTGTTTATCTTCAGTTTGGGAAATCCCTTAAGTCATTTCTTTTTAAGAAATTTTATTAATTTGTGATAACTGGGTTTTTTTTTTTTGAAAGTATTGTATAATCTGGTATAAACATTGTAATTCCTGATGTTTGTTCAGTTTTTGTCCGTTGTTATTTGTACCGAACTTTGTGGTGTTTGCAAGTTATATTACTGTAATAACATAGTAACATAGTAGATGACAGCAGAAAAAGATCTGCATGGTCCATCCAGTCTGCCCAACAAGATAAACTCATATGTGCTACTTTTTGTGTATACCTTACCTTGATTTGTACCTTTCCTCTTCAGGGCATAGACCGTATAAGTCTGCCCAGCACTATCCCCGCCTCCCAACCACCAGCCCTGCCTCCCAACCACCGGCTCTGGCACAGACCGTATAAGTCTGCCCAGCACTATCCCCGCCTCCCAACCACCAGCCCCGCCTCCCACCACCAGCTCTGGCACAGACCGTATAAGTCTGCCCAGCACTATCCCCGCCTCCCAACCACCAGCCCTGCCTCCCACCATCAGCTCTGGCACAGACCGTATAAGTCTGCCCAGCACTATCTCCGCCTCCCAACCACCAGCCCCACCTCCCACCACCAGCTCTGGCACAGACCGTATAAGTCTGCCCAGCACTATCTCCGCCTCCCAACCACCAGCCCCGCCTCCCACCACCAGCTCTGGCACAGACCGTATATGTCTGCCCAGCACTATCTCCGCCTCCCAACCAACAGCCCTGCCTCCCACTACCAGCTCTGGCACAGACCGTATAAGTCTGCCCAGCATTTTCCCTGCCTCCCAACCACCAGCCCCGGCACAGACCGTATAAGTCTGCCCAGCACTATCCTCGCCTCCCGCCACCGGCTCTGCCACCCAATCTCGGCTAAGCTCCTTAGAATCCATTCCTTCTGAACAGGATTCCTTTAGTGTAATAATAATAATAATAACAACTGTCATTATCAATAAACCTACCCTACCTCTTTTAAACCCCAACCTTTAAATCACCAAGCACAGAGTACAAAAAATGTTCACTTACCCAGAGAAATGTCCTGTTCTCTCAGAGCTTCTCAGAAAGTTTTTTCCCCTCGAGGAGGTGGAGCTATAGATTCAAGTGTTCTGGATTTGCCTGTTCTTCAAACTGAGTTCTTTGGCTCAAACTCGAGGGTCTATGGCTAGTCTGACTGTGCGTCATCAGGTTATGGAGAAACCAGCTGTGGTGACACAGGAGTTGCTGTGGGATGAACGCAAGAGTAGCCATACTAGGTCAGACCAATGGTCCATCTAGCCCAGTGTCCTGCTTTCCAAACAGTGGCCAAGCCAGGTCACAAGTACCTGGCAGAAACCCAAATCGTGACAACACACCATACTATAAATCCCAGGGCAAGCAGTTGCTTCCCATGTCTATCTCAAAAGGCTACAATAGCAGACTATGGATTTTTCCTCCAGGAATTTGTCCAAACCTTTTTTAAACCCAGATACAGTAACCGCTGTTACCACATACTCTGGCAGAGTTCCAGAGCTTAACTATTTGTTGAGTGAAAAAATATTTCCTCCTATTTGTTTTAAAAGTATTTCCATGTAACTTCCTCAAGTGTCCCTTAGTCTTTGTACTTTTAGAATAAGTAAAAAATCGATTTACTTGTTCTACACCACTCAGGATTTTGTAGACTTCAATCATATCTCCCCTCAGCTGTCTGTTTTCCAAGCTGAAGAGCCCTAACCTCTTTTAGCCTTTCCTCATACGAGAGGAATTCCATCCCCTTTATCAATTTAGCCACTCTTCATTGAACCTTTTCTAATTCCGCTATATCTTTTTTGAGATATGTTGACCAGAACTGAATGCAGTACTCAAGGTGCGGATGCACCATGGAATGTTACTAAGGCATTATAGTTTTTTAGGTCTTATTCACCATCCCTTAATCTGGGGTTTTCATTCTTCTCTTCAGGAGGTTTCTGAGAAGTTTTCTTCTGACTTGGCTGTTATTTCCGTCGCGGGGCCGGCGAAAGTTCAAGGGGGCTTGTCGGCATGGTAGCGAAGGTGGGACAGGTGCGTGCGTTGAGATGGCTGGCTTCGCCCGATAATGGAAAAAAGAAAGCCGGCCTTCACGAGAATTTGGTCCGCTTTATTTGGACCCCTTTTTTTCAGGTCCAAGTCCCCAAAAAAATGCCCGAACTGACCAGATGACCACCGGAGGGAATCAGAGATCCCTCCCCTGACTCCCCCAGTGATCACTAACCCCCTCCCACCCTCAAAAAAACAACTTTAAAAACTTTTTTGCCAGCCTCTATCCCAGCCTCAAATGTCATACCCAGCTCCCTGACAGCAGTATGCAGGTCCCTGGAGCAGTTTTTAGTGGGTGCAGTGCACTTCAGGCAGGTGGACCCAGGCCCACCCCCCCCCCCCCCACCTGTTACACTTGTGGTAGTAAATGGGAGCCCTCCAACCCCCCCCCCAAACCCACTGTACCCACATGTAGGTGCCCCCCTTCACCCATAAGGGCTATGGTAATGATGTAGAGTTGTGAGGAGTGGGTTTTGGGGGGATTTGGGGGGCTCAGCACCCAAGGTAAGGGAGCTATGCACCTGGGAGCTATTTTAAATTTTTTTTTTAATTTTTAGAAGTGCCCCCTAGGGTGCCCGGTTGGTGTCCTGGCATGTGAGCGGGACCAGTGCACTACGAATCCTGGCTCCTCCCATGACCAAATGCCTTGGATTTGGTCGGTTTGAGATCGCCGGCTTCGGTTTCCATTATGGGCAAAAACCGAGGTCGACCATCTCAAACTCGGCCATCTCTGACATTTGGGCGGTCCCAACCGTATTGTCGAAAAAAAAAGATGTCCGGCCATCTTTTTCGAAAATACGGTTGGCTCTGCCCCTTCGTGGCGCTGGCCATGGAGATGGCCGGCGCCGTTCAATTAGCCCCCTCAGAGTGAGAACTTTCAAATGAATGTGACACAATCTTAACGAGTGAAAGAAAGGGTTAAGAGAGTGTGAGAGTGAGAGAATTTTGAAATGAGTGTGACACACTCTTAATGAATGAGAGAAAGGGTTAAGAGAGTTTTCAACTAAGTGAGATCCTCTTGAGCTAGACTTGGCATCTCTCTAGTCCTAAGTTGTATTTTGATGGCATGTATAGAAGTTATTATCCAGTCCACTCTATCATTTTATATTTATATAGTTTTAATATATTTGTGATATATTTTATGTATACCTTATTGATTTTCATATATGTTAATGATCTATATAACGTTTTTATGTATTTAACTTTTATGTAATTTATAAGTTTCTGTAGTTTTCTGTACAAATAGTTGATATATGATCTGTTAATAGATAATTTGGGGATATGTATGTTTGTGTTCTCTACAGGGAGTATTTGAGTGATTCCTGAGGCATGCGCTATAGGTGCCGAAACACAGAACTGCATTGAGTCTGGGTCCTTTAATAAGCCCACTGTTTGGATACATACTTGGTCTATCCCCTACTTTTTCTTTTGTGTACACTTTTTTGTGATTCGTTATCGATTATACTACACGAGCTTCGAAGGACATCCATTGGCTCCCTGATATCTACAGGATAAGGCTCAAATTCTTGGCCCTTGTTTTTAAAACACCTGTGAGTCTGGCTTCACTACATAGTAACATAGTAAATGACGGCAGATAAAGACCTTACGGTCCATCCAGTCTGCCCAACAAGATAAACTCATTTTACATGGTATGTGATACTTTATACCCGAGTTTGATTTGTCCCTACCTTTCTCAGGGCACAGACCGTAGAAGTGTGCCTATGTCACGTTTTCAAGGCAGAAACTAGGTTTGTGAGCCCTTGGGCCACTGCCGTGGAGCAGCAGTTGCAGGCAAAACCACCCCACACCAGAGACAAGGCAGCACTCTGACAGGAACAGCTAGACTTCACCTGCACTTGACTGCCGTTCCTCAGGAGTTGAGCCCCTGGGTGCAGGCGGCCAGCAGGACTTACCGGACAGGGCAGGAACTGGATACCAACTAGGCTGAACAGAGACTGAGGGTCAGAGGGGAAAGAAATATACATGGGCAGCAAGGCAGGAAACTGGGTTAGGACTCAAAGACAGACAATACTACACAAAGCAGGAAATAGACAAGCTAAAGGACAGGAACTGAAAGCTGACAAGCAGCCTCTGAAACAGGGTACAAACACTGACAGAAAAGATACAGGACTGAAAGCTGCAGAGCAGCCACTAAGCAAGAGACACAGACAAACAGAAACTAGACCCAGAGTACAAACCAGAAACAAGATTAAGAAATAAGCAATAAACCTAAGCTAAACTACACACAGACTAACTAGAATCAGACAAGGAACTACACAAGAAACCAGACTAGGCAGAAGTGCAACAAGCACCAACAAACCAGGGACCTTAGACGATGCAAAGGCAAACACAGAAGTTTCCAGTTGATTAATAAAGCCCATCAGCTGCTGAAGCTCAGCTGCAGGAATCACAAGGCAGCTATGGGTGCTGTTCAGGCATAAACAAGAGAAGGAAGTCTGGCAGCCCGGAAGATCCGGACCGGACCGGGCTGAAGTCTGGAACAGGGGACAGTCCATAGCAGCTACTGGTTCTGGCCACCAGAGGGTGAGGTGAGCACAAACAAGGAAATATTCACATACGTGACAGCCCAACACTCTTCTTGTACTAAAAGTTCTGAAGCTAATTTCGAATCCCTTTAAAATTTACACTCCGGCCCACCCATATCTATTCAGCCACGATCAGGGCGCAGACCGTAGAAGTCTGCCCAGCACTGGTTTTACTCTCCAGTTACTGGCATCGTCACTCAATCTCCGCTAAGATTCCATAGATCCATTCCTTCTAAACAGGATTCCTTTGTGTTTATCCCACGCACGTTTGAATTCCATTACCGTTTTCATCTCCACCACCTCCCGCGGGAGGGCATTCCAAGTATCTACCACCCTTTCCGTGAATCCAGTTTAGGATGGGCTGGAGAGCTTCGACGGAAACTTCAGTAATTTGAAACATGGGGAAAGTGCTGGGCAGACTTTTACAGTCTATGTCCCGCGATTGACAAGACAGATTTGGATAGGCTGGAGTGGGCTTCCATGGCAACTTCAGCAGTTGGAACCTAAGAACAAGGCTGGGAGACGGTCCACCACCCCTGAACTGCAGGTGCATTCACATATGATTGCTGCAAATAAAATGACAATAAGAATGAATTTATTTTTATTACATTTGTACCCCGCACTTTCCCACTCATGGCAGGCTCAATGCGGCTTACATGGGGCAATGGAGGGTTAAGTGACTTGCCCAGAGTCACAAGGAGCTGCCTGTGCCTGAAGTGGGAATCAAACTCAGTTCCTCAGTTCCCCAGGACCAAAGTCCACCACCCTAACCACTAGGTCACTCCTCCACTGTTGCTACTATTTGAGATTCTACATGGAATGTTGCTATTCCACTAGTAACATTCTATGTAGAAGTCGGCCCTTGCAGATCACCAATGTGGCCGCGCAGGACGTCAGACTCACAGAAACAGAAGCCTGCGCAGCCTTCTACATGGAATGTTGCTAGTGGAATAGCAACATTCCATGTAGAATCTCCAATAGTAGCAACATTCCATGTAGAATCTCCAATAGTATCTATTTTATTTTTGTTACATTTGTACCCCGCGCTTTCCCACTCATGGCAGGCTCAATGTGGCATACATGGGGCAATGGAGGGTTAAGTGACTTGCCCAGAGTCACAAGGAGCTGCCTGTGCCTGAAGTGGGAATCGAACTCAGTTCCTCAGGACCAAAGTCCACCACTCTAACCACTAGGCCACTCCTCCACTGTTGCTACTATTTGAGATTCTACATGGAATGTTGCTATTCCACTAGTAACATTCTATGTAGAAGTCGGCCCTTGCAGATCACCAATGTGGCCGCGCAGGCTTCTGCTTCTGTGAGTCTGACGTCCTGCACAGAAACAGAAGCCTGCGCAGCCTTCTACATGGAATGTTGCTAGTGGAATAGCAACATTCCATGTAGAATCTCCAACAGTAGCAACATTCCATGTAGAATCTCCGAGTAGCAACATTCCATGTAGAATCTCCAATGGTAGCAACATTCCATGTAGAATCTCCAATAGTATCTATTTTATTTTTGTTCCATTTGTACCCTGCGCTTTCCCACTCATGGCAGGCTCAATGCGGCTTACATGGGGCAATGGAGGGTTAAGTGACTTGCCCAGAGTCACAAGGAGCTGCCTGTGCCTGAAGTGGGAATCCAACTCAGTTCCCAAAGTCCACCAAAGTTCACCACCCTAACCACTAGGCCACTCCTCCACTCCAAGATTGCTTGGATGGGAACGTGATGGGAAGAAGAGGAGCATGGAGTAAGAACTGCTTTGTCTGGAGTCTGGATATCTTTGTACTTGGAAGTGCAGGTGGGTAATAAACATTTCTTTAAAGTGAGCATGTAGAGAATTTGATGATAGAATTACTCACAGTGTAAAGAACTAAAAGATTTGCAGCAGGAATTTTACATCACGTTGTTAAAGTGAGAAAAGGTTTTGAGTTCTCGAGATAAGAAGATAAAGGACCTTGCAACATTGAAATTAGCTGCCCTGGCCAACATTTCTCAGATGCCACTTGCACATTTCCTACTAAATATCCACTCATAGCGGCTTCATATAGGACAGTGCGATTTACAGTCCTGAATTTAAAATGACAGTAGGAAGTACATTGCTTGTATTGTTCTGCATTTGAATCCAGGATGCATCTCACCACAAAACTCCCCTCCCTGGGCCTGGATTTCAAGGTCTCCAGCTCAGGACAGTCCTATTCCCAGGCCAGGTTAAGTGAATGAGTCACTCCAGCCTGTTTCCCTCATGACAAGAGGCACATCAGCCCTTAACCAAATTTTCTGGAAGCATTTAAAAAGGTCAAGAAAACACTGCAGCTTTTAATGCTTTCTGTTATTGCCTTTTATTTCAGCAGCTCTTCCATCTTCATGTGGTGACCTTTCACAGAATTTCTAAACCGTTTTTAAAAAATCAGATATTGAATTTAGAGTTAATAGAAACTCACAGGGCCCCCAACCGTGTTTCCCAAAGATAAATTCCTGAATCCGGTCTACTTAGCCACAATACACTCTACTCAAGAATTCAGGCAGAGAGTGAGCGGTTGAGGCAGTAACCAGAGAAACTTGTTTGATTTTGGAGAGAATTTAGGTCCTTTGAAAGGTTAAGCAATCCACTGCAGACAGAATCATCATGTCTCTGTTTCCACACACAAACACACATTCATATCTAGTCACACAAACGCACACATGGAATACACACAAAGACACATATATACACAGACACACACACATGCAATACCCAGACATATGTGCAGATATATAAACACACAGATATAAGGAATACACATACACACCTGCAGAACTATACATATAGATACACACAGACATACACACACATGGAATACACACAAAGACACAGATTCAGATATACACACAGATTCATACATGCAATACACAGACACACCTGCAGATCTATACACACAGACCCACATAGACTCAAATGTTATACACACAGAGATACACACACATGGAATACACATAAAGATAGATTCAGATCTATACACGTGGAGGAATGGCCTAGTGGTTAGGGTGGTGGACTTTGGTCCTGGGGAACTGAGGAACTGAGTTTGATTCCTGGCACAGGCAGCTCCTTGTGAGTCTGGGCAAGTCACTTAACCCTCCATCGCCTGTCGCATTGAGCCTGCCATGAGTGGGAAAGTGCGGGTACAAATGTAACAAAAAATAAATACACACACAGACATGTTACACACATTACATACACTGACACACATTCAGATATACAACCAGACACATATAGAATACACAGACACACATATGCATGGAATACACACACAGACGTACATCAGATATATACACACAGACACCCACATCGAATAGTCCCCCACACATGGAATACACAGAAACCAACCTGCGGTGCACATACAGATATATGCACACACAAGACATCAGACCATATGACCTATTCAGTCTGCCCATCCATGCCACGGTTCCCATGTACCTGTCAAATGATGTCTTGCTTTAAAATGAAGAGTTTTGCTCAGTTACAATATGACAGGTCTGCTTCTTTATTATTCTGTGCCACCCTCCAGGACGACGGTCTTGTTCTCTTACAGCCCTTCTGCAGTCTGAGATACTCAGTCTTTTTCTCTTAATCCCCTCTCCAGTGTCAGATACACAAAAGGCCATTTTCGATATGACATCGAAGTCGGACTTTAGACGTTTTGCACTGCATGTCCCAAATCCGTATTGCAAATGTTACCATGTTCAAAAAAAGAAAAACTGCTCTTTCTGAGGAAAATACTATTTCAAACAAGGTTTTGTGTTGACCTTTTCAAGCTATTTGGGGGGAAAAACACTCAAAATCAAGCCATTCGGATGTAGGAGGGGGCATCATTTCGGCAGACTGGTCCCCCAGACATCCCAGGAGAGCAACGGGGCACCCTAGAGGGCACTGCTATGTACTTCCCAGGTACACATCTCACCGTTACCCCCTTATTTGGCTGCTGAAGCTTCCAAAACCCACTATCCCCAACTGTACAACATTACAATAGCCCTTATCAGTGAAGGGGGCACCTATATGTGGGTACAGTGGGTTTCTGGTGAATCTTGGAGGGCTCACAGTTTCCACCACAAGTAAAACAGGTAGAGGGAGGTATGGGCCTAGGTCCACCATCTACAGTGCACTGAACCCACCACGAGAGGACTCCAGGGATCTGGATGCTGCTAACATCTGAGGCTGACATAGAGGCTGGTGAATACTATATTTATTCACATGTTTTTGGGGTGGGAGGGGGTCAGTGACCACTGGAGTAAGTGGAAGGCTCATCCCTGATTCCCTCCAGTAGGCATCTGGTCATTTAGGGCAACTTATAGCATCTTATTCATTATAAAAATAGATCTAGACCAAAACGTTGAAGTTTTTGCCCTAGACGTTTTTTTTTTTCCATTATAGCTGTGAAACGTCCAAGTGTTAGGAATGTCCTAAGCTTGCCTTCATTATACTTTTTGGCCATTTTTCTCTTTTGAAAATGAGCCTCACAGACTTATTCTCTTACAGCCTCTCTCCAGTGTCAGATACACAGCCTTGTTCTCCTACTGCCTGAGGAAATTAGAAAGTCATGGGATAGGAAGCAATGAGGATGTTATAATGCCTTTGTATCTCTCCATGGTGCGACTGCACCTCTAATACTGTGTGCAATTCTGATCACTGCATCTCAAAAAAGATATAGTGGAATTAGAAAAGGTACAGAGAAGGGTGATGAAAATCATAATGGGGACTGGACTTGGAGAAAATATTGCTGAGGGGAGATATGATAGAGGTCTATAAATGAATGAATGGATTGGAACGGGTAGACTGAATTGCTTGTTTACTCTTTCCAAAAATAGTAGGACTAGGGGGCATGCGATGAAGCTACAAAGTAGTAAATTTAAAACGAATTGAAGAAAATATTTATTCACTCAACATATAATGAAAAGTCCATGAGCCATTATTAAGTTGGTTTGGGGGAAATCCACTGCTTATTTCTAGGATACTGTCAACAATTTAAGGGCACTTCTCTACTAAAATATGAACTCAAAAACAATATATGTAGTAGAGGACCAAAAAAGTACAATATGTTGCAATAATTATAGCGGGTAAGTCTCATATATACTTAACGGCTGGTATCACTTCACTCCCTTGGTGAACCTCTTGCCGTATTGATATTGTAATCATCGACATTTACCCCCAACCTACCAATACCTTAATTTTTCACTTTCACTCTTTTATTCTTGATATTATATAAAAAAATTTTTGGCAATGTGTTACTTATCTTGACTTTATCTCAAACGGGTGTGCTCAAAGACCCCGACAGGTAGCCTGTTTCGCAATTCTTGTTTTGTCAAGGGGGAGCGTTTCACCTCATGTTTGATCGTAACACCTCTGGTTTCTTTAACCTATTTCTAGGATAAGCAGCATAAAATGTATTGTACTGTTTTGGGATCTTGCCAGGTACTTGTGACCTGGATTGGCCACTGTTGGAAACAGGATGCTGGGCTTGATGGACCTTCGGTCTGTCCCAGTATGGCAATACTTATGTACTTATGATACAGAGGCATTATAATATTCTTGGTCTTTTTTACCATCCCTTTCCTAATCCTAGCATTCTGTTTGCTTTTTTGGCTGCCATTGCACACTGAGGAGAAGATTTAAGCATATTGTCTAGAGCGACACCTAGATCTTTTTCTTGGGTGCTGACCCCCAAGATGCATCAGGTAACTATGATTTGTATTATTCTTTCCAACGTGCATCACTTTGTATTTGTCCACATTAAATTTCATCTTTTATTTGGCTTCACAGTTTTCTAATATCTTCCTGCAATTTTTCAAATTTATTTATTTAGATTTTGCTCCCACCTTTTTCAGTAGTAGCTCAAGGTGAGTTACATCCAGGTACTCTGGATATTTCTCTGTCCCAGGAGGGTTCACAATCTAAGTTTGTACCTGAGGCAATGGAGGGTTAAGTGACTTCCCAAGATCACAAGGCGCAGCAGTGGGATTTGAACCGGCCACCTCTGGATTGTAAGACTGGTGCTCTAACCACTAGGCCACTCCTCCAATACTGTTAGGCTTTAGGGTTTTACATGGAATGTTGCTACTGTTTGAGATTCTGCATGGAATCTTGTCACTCTTTAGGATTCCAGAATCTTGATATTCTTTGGGGTTCTACATGGAACGTTGCTATTCTTTGAGATTCTGAATGGAATATTTATTTATTTGTTTGTATTTTGCTCACACCTTTTTTAGTCGTAGCTCAAGGTGAGTTACATTCAGATAGTTCTCTGTCCCAGGAGGGTTCACAATCTAAGTTTGTACCTGAGGCAATGGAGGGTTAAGTGACTTGCCCAAGATCACAAGGAGCAGCAGTGAGGTTTGAACTGGGCACCTCTGGCTTTCAAGACTGGTGCTCTAACCACTAGGCCACTCCACATGTCTTATGCATGTCATTTCTTTGAAGGCAACAATAAACATGTGGATATGTTATGATTGGGGTCTGAACCCCTCTCAAACTTACCTCTTTCCTGGGGGTCAGCTTCTTAGCTGGCTTCTGTTTCTTTTCTCTGTCCTTTCTGAGCTGGCTCTGTCTCTCTGTGCTGGCAGCTTCCAGCAGCATGGCTCTAATTGTTTCACTATACTGCACCTGTGTGTGTGTTGCCTGAGTTGCTCTACCTCTCTTTGGGTGTACTGGCTTCAAATGCTTCACAGTGTTGCACTGGTGTGGGTTGGGCCTCTCTGGGTCAGTGTGCTTTTGCCTAGGTCTAGGGAGTGTGACATCATCAGGGAGGGCCTTGATAAGGAAGTGGTGTTGTTTCCTTCAGAGCCTTTTCAACAGTGGTGTTTGCTTTAGGTAGGGTGGTGCAGTGTGCACTTCTGACTTTGTGTCTAGTTTCCCTGCTTGCTTTTGCTAAGGGCCAGGTTAGTGTTAGTGCAGTAGTGTGCACTGGTGACTGTGTGTTTAGCTTTCCTGCTTTTCCCTTATGGTTCCCCTGCTTTTCCCTCTTGGTTTTGGAAGCATTGCTATGTGTAGGGCTTTGGAAGCTCTGTTGCTGATAGAAGTACTTCAGGGTTTGGTGTTGTTAGGAACACTGCAGAGTTTGCTGTTAGAAGTACTTCTGGTGTTTGTGCTATTGGGAGCATTGCAGTCTTTGCTGTTGGTGTTTGGTGATTTAGAATCACTTTTGGCTTCATCCTAACCCTAACCCTAACCCTACTTCACTGCTTTTTCCTTGTGGCTCCCCTGTCTTCCCTTTTAGTGTTAGGAGCTCTTCTGGTTGCTTGCCAGAGTAGTGCTTAGGAAGCACCTTGTTAGTTGTTTCTAGCTTGCTAGAGCAGTGCTTAGGTAGCTGGTTAGTTCTGTGTTTAGCTTATTAGTGTAAAGCTCTGCTTGTAGCTTGGTGCTTAGTAGCACCTGTGTTAGCTTTGTGTTTAGTTCCCTGCTCTGTTAGTTTAGGGCTTAGGAAGTCCCTTTCTTGAGCAGGGATTAGGAGCTCCTGTTTAGTATAGGGCTTAGGAAGTCCTTTTGTCAGTTTACTGTTAGGAACACTCTTGCTGGTTTAGGGCTTGGGAGCACGTAGATCAGTTTAGGTTTAGGAGCACTTCTGTTTCCAGTCCTGGTCCCTGTGTCATCCGGTATCCAGTAAGTCCTGCCGGCTACTCGAACCCAGGAGCTCAACTTCTGGGGGGCTTAGTAGCTAAGCGCAGGTGAAACTGTGCGGACCGGTCCAGTGTGCTCCAGTCCAGTGTGTCCCGGTCCGGTGTGTGTTCCAGTCTGGTGTGCTCCAGTCCAGTGTGTTCCGGTCACTCCTCGTCAGCAGCCCAAGGGCTCACGTTTGCTCCAGAGCCCAGCCCCGTGGGCTCTGAACCTGAGAACCTGACAGAATAAAGGTGAGCCTGGTAGTGTATCTAGATGTAGATGAAGCTTTAGAGAAATTTCCTCATGAGAGACTTCTCGTTGAGCTCTCTCTGAGCTCTGTTGGAACCTCCCTACTACTACTACTTATCATTTCTATAGCGCTACTAGACGTACGCAGCGCTGTACAATTGAACATGAAGAGACATTCCCTGCTCCACAGAGCTTACAATCTAATTAGGACAAACAGGACAAACAAGAGATAAAGACAAAGGGTAGCAAGATTCCGGAATCCCAAAGAGTAGCAAGATTCTGTGTGGAATCCCAAAAAGTACCAAGATTCTGGAATCCCAAAGACTACTACTACTACTTATCATTTCTATAGCGCTACTAGACGTACGCAGCGCTGTACACTTGAACATGAAGAGACAGTCCCTGCTCAACAAAGCTTACAATCTAATTAGGACAAACAGGACAAACAAGAGATAAGGGAATATTAGTGAGGATGATAAAATAAGGGTTCTGAACAAGTGAATAAGGGTTAGGAGTTAAAAGCAGCATCAAAAACGTGGGCTTTTAGCTTAGATTTGAAGACGGCCAGAGATGGAGCTTGACCAGACATATGGTGCAGCAAGATAAAAGGAACGGAGTCTGGAGTTAGCAGTGGAGGAGAAGGATGCAGATAAGAGAGATTTACTCAGTGAACAGAGTATGACATGAAGATCTCCCCAATAGCCAGCTAAGCTTTGTTTGCCCCCAGAGACAGTGTTCCACATATGTGGAATGCTCCGGGGAGTCATCGTTGTGATATATGATTCCATCGTCAGTGGGGCTACTACATGGTGTGTAGAGTGGCAGGAACGCTTTACGGCCTAGAACAGCTGCAACCACGGTGTGGCAAAGAGAAAGAGAGCCAAGCAAATACCTGTTTCTGCCAGTCTTGTAAGCATGATATTATGATCCATGGTGTGGAAGGCTGCAGAGAAATCCAGCAACACTAGTATTGAGGCAGATCCCCTGTCACAGTTTCTGTGCAAATCCATCAGTAATGTCAGACAGACACAGTAGTGCAAGACAAGGAAGCCTTACTGGATTGCCGCTTGGTTGTCCTGCGCTACTGTGTCCGTCCAACATTACTGATGGATTTTTTAGCTGAGTTATTGCTCTGCACCAGGCTTCCCTGGTTTTTCTTTTGCCTAGCAAGTTGTATTGTCACCCCTGAAGCAGGCGGCTTTCCGCCAAAACATGGACCATGTTGAGTCAGGTCACTGGGTCTTTTATTAAAGGACTTGTCTCATATTCCTTTGGCTGGTTTTTCTTTGTGGCATCCTCTACTCTCACCTTGTTCTTGTTGACTTTACTCAGAGTACAAAAGAACAGGGCATTCCCAGGAATGTTATACAAAAGGTACAAATAAAATTCATTCTTAAAATTAATCAGATCACTACAATTCGTGAACCAAGTATCACGAATTGCCTCTGGCCTCTGCGTGCAGTAGTTCACTCCATTGGCTTCCAACCTGATATGCAAATGTATTTGTGAAAAATTTGTTATACACAATCTTTTTAGGATTGGGATAGTGAGCATTAAAAGAACTCCCTCAATTAAGAGTAAAATTATCTCAGAACATCAATGACATGTTTCTGGTAAACATTTATTTCACTCTTTGAACATCGTATTGAAAATGCCCCACTTAACATATAATTTTTATATACCCATCCTAACTATTAGCTCTACGTTTAGAGTTATGTTTAAGATTCTTGTGTTGATACATCAGCATGTCTATGGGATTATTTGGAGTAGCCTAATGGTTAGTGCAGTGGGCTGTGAGTCTGGCAGCCTGGGTTCAATTCCCACTGCAGCTCTTTGTGACCTTGGCCAAGTCACTTAACCCTCCATTGCCCCTGGTACAAAAACTTAGATCATAAGCCTTCTAGGGAGAGAAAAAGTACCTGCATATAATGTGTACAGCACCGCGTATGTCTAGTAGCACTATAAAAATCATTAGTAGTAGTAGTTATTTTTGTAATGTTTTAAAAATGTACAACCCAGGATGATCATTAAGATCTGAGACTTCTAAACAGCGATGCATCCCTACTATGTGGATACAAAGAAGTGAGCATTTTCGATTGCTGATCCTTTGGTTTGCCTGGGCGTTTGTGTGATAATCATCAGCATTTGAAATGATTTTTGCAGACTCGCTATCTTTTAAAGGTCTTTCTAGAAGAATGAAGTGTACTGAAATAACTGGGCTGATATATTCATTGCTGTTGACTTGTGTTGTTTTTCATGTTTTAATGTTTTTATTGAATGTATGTATGGGTTTTTTGTTACCCACTTTGAGCAAAGATGGGATACAAATAAAATAAATAAATTAGTGTTCTCTAAATCTTGCACATCCTATTTTCCACTCATGGGCCACGTGGCACTGAGAACACAGTAATGACCATTAGCGTATGCTAAGCTTTAGTAAAAGGCCCCAAAGTCCCAACAAGTCTTTCCTCTTTTATAATTATCCAAAGAGCCAGCAACACCTCCAAACAATCTGTACCCCTTTCCCAGGTACCAGAGAGGTCTGTCTACGCCTTGACGTGTGTGGACCTGTTCTGAATACTTTTGGGTAGCCCTGAGACATGAAAGTCGACTTGTGTCACATTGGAATATGCAAACGGATCTGTGTCTGGCTTCCCATCCTTCAGCAGAACATAACATTTTGCTCTTTCCATTAGAGGAGCTGCTTTAGCCCATATCATGCATTTCATAATTGTTCCATCTAAATGCAGATTTGCACAGTCCGTGTTTACCATCTTGCTGGCTTTTCCATAAATGTGTCAGCAGGAGAGAACATTGAAATTCATTGTGCATATTAAAGACTTCTCCACAAGATTCTCTATTATTTTATCAGCTGAAGGGATAAACAAGAAAATTAGAGTTTTAGCTGCTGTGGTGAAGCCGTTTATGAGTTTCTCTGCATTGCTTCTTTCCCCTGCTTAGCCAATTTATAATCTTTTAAAAGCAAGTGATTTTTACACTGTCACAAGTAGTGAAGTCAATGTGACTCACTCCCTACCTCAGGAAGTGAAGAGAGCATAGACGCTTTTCACTCAGCGACTCCTAAAGCAAGGATGCTTTCTACAGCAGCATTCACTCCCAGTCCTCAAGGGTCAGGTTTGCAAGATACCCCTAATGAATATGCATGAAATCCCCTTGCCCGTAAATGTCTTGTCTGTCTGTTTTTACCTAGATTGTAAGCTCTCTGAGCAGGGACTGTCTCTGTGTGTCTCATGTTCAGCGCTAAGTACGCCTGGTAGCGCTATACAAATGTTATAAGTAGTAGTAGTAGAGAGAATTGCATGCAGTGGAGGTGGTAGGCAATGCAAATCTATCACATGTATTAGTCAGGTAATCACTTTCCGTCCTTTGAGATCAGTGTCTTTGTACACAATGCCGCTATTCTTCCTCTGCTTTGCACATTTCTTGGTGTCCTAGGTCTCTTTATTCTACTGTTGCGGGTACTGCTTTACCCTTTGGATGGTGCTATGGTGTATTCTTCCCTCCATCTCCTAAGATCGGCCCGCAAATTCCTCAACCTGAACTTTCCCAGCTGTAAAAGAATGAAGTACAAACAGGCTTATGCTACCACCTTTGAGTACAAAAGCACACAGTTTTGGAACGCGCTACCCATGGCCTTAAAAACCATGACCAATCTAACCAGCTTTCGCAAAGCTTTGAAAACGCATCTCTTCAACAGAGCCTACAAAAGTCACCCTCAATGAAACAAATCATTCCTTAAACCACCCAAGTACACCAAAACACCTCTTTCACAACCTTACCTAACACCTTCTACCTAAATTCCTCTTTCACCTCAGCTTATGATCGATCAACTGTTTCCTTATATCATGTAATGACGTTCTCATTTCCATACTCTGTAAGCCACATTGAGCCTGCAAAAAGGTGGGATAATGTGGGGTACAAATACAATAAATAAATAAATAACCCCAATGACCAAGTACCTCCACAAGATAATATACGCTGACGACGTCACCATATTTATCCCCTTTAAATCCAATTTATCAGAAATCTCTGATAAAATTACTACTGGTATGACCACCCTAACCTCCTGGGCTAATGCTTTTAAAATGAAATTAAATAAAGAAAAAACACAGTGCCTAGTCCTTTCTTCTCAATACCCCCCACTCCTCCCGACTACTCTCAGCACTCCTGATATTAAACTTTCCATATCCGACAGCCTAAAGATCCTTGGAGTAACGATAGATAGCGGAGCAGGCGGAGCAGGTGGGGGCAAGAGGGGTTGGTGGTTGGGAGGCGAGGATAGTGGAGAGCAGACTTATACGGTCTGTGCCAAAGCCGGTGATGGGAGTTGGGACTGGTGGTTGGGAGGTGGGAAGTACTGCTGGGCAGACTTGTACGGTCTGTGCCCTGAATAAGGCAGGTACAAATCAAGGTAAGGTATACACATATGTTTGTCTTGTTGGGCAGACTGGATGGACCGTGCAGGTCTTTTTCTGCCGTCATCTACTGTGTTACTATGTTACATTTATCTTTCAATAACCACGCTAAGTCCATCACGAAAAAAATGTTCAATATGATGTGGATATTGAAACAAGTGAAATCATATCTTCCCTTGGACACTTTCCGGAACCTGGTACAATCCACAGTTATTACCCATGTAGACTTTTGCAACAGTGTTTTTTTTAGGATGTAAGACCCAAGTCCTGAAGAGACTTCAGACTGCCCAGAACACGGCAGCCAGACTTGTCTTTGGCAAGTCAAGATTTGAAAGCACATCACCTCTTCGAGAGAAGCTCCATTGGCTCCCCATCAAAGAAAGAATTAATTTCAAGGTCTGTACAAAGATTCATAAGATCATTTACGGAGAATCCCCTGGCTAAATGAATGACTTGGTCGATCTCCCAATCAGAAACAGATCAATGTCCTCACATACTTACCTCAACTTACACCTTCCCAATTGCAGAGGAATTAAATACAAAACCTACTATGCATCCAGTTTCTCCTTTCTGGGCAGCCAGCTTTGGAATGCTCTGCCAAGATATATCCGAACAATTCATGACTATTTACTCTTCAGGAAAATGTTGAAGACACACCTCTTCAAACAAGCTTACCATAATGACCCAACATAAGCTTATCAGCCCACCCAGATAACTTTGCTCTGACACTGTTACTGATTTTGACACAGATTATCTATTTTCTCTGTTTCTTTGATTCTATTTTATTTATTTATTTAATTTATTTATTTATTTATTGCATTTGTATCCCACATTTTCCCACCTTTTGCGGGTTCAGTGTGGCTTACAATATGAGTTGAATGTTGGAAATACAATTTGTTACAGATTGGTTATGGATTACATTTTGCATAGTTATGCGAAACAATTGAGGTGTCGTTAAGGAATGTAACAATGGAGCACAAACATTGAAACTTTGGAAGGAAACAATGGGAGCTTAGAGGGCGATAAAAAGGCATGAAGACATATGGTATATATCTTTCTGTGAGTAAAGGTATGAATGATGTGATAATACGGGAATGAGAGTTCAGAGGTGAATGTATGATGCATTAATGAACAGTAAGTGTGGACTTTATGTGTTTTGGTTTTTTCCGTAAATCTTTTCAAAAAGATGGGTCTTTAGTGATCTGCGGAAGGAAGCTTGCTCGTTGATTGTTCTTAAGTTTGATTCTAATTTAATTGCAACTGTATCACCTCTGATCTGGCAATAGCCTATCAGTGCATTGAGCCTGCAAAACTGTGGGAAAACGTGGGGTATAAATGTACAAATAAATTATACCATAGACCCCGTCTCCATATCTCCTTATATTCATCCCCTAATCTTTTTCTTCCCCATTCCTCCTATACCATATCCCTCCCTATCCCTTCCCGTACCCAATTCATTTATTCTAAAACCTTGTTTTTCAGCTTGTAATATTTCTCCTTACAAGACTCTGTAATTCTAATTACTACGTAAGCCGCATTGAACCTGCTATGTGTGGGAAAGCGCGGGGTACAAATGTAATAAATAAATAAATAAATACATATTTCCTCCTAGGCAAACAATTCTTGCAGCCAAGCACCACAGGATATCTTGAGTATCAAAGCCACTTCTAATACTGACCTGCCCACTGAACACCAATGGCCAAATCCTTAGGAAACAACAGACTACCAATACCCAAACCCTTCATTCTCAGTGCCTCTGGCTCCTCCAGCCAATGCTGATGACTCTTCTCTCCATGTGCTTTGGGGGTCTTCATACCAATCATGGTGGTCTCTTCCTCTTCTCTTCCTACCTTGAATTCTCCATGGCAGTGTTGCTGTTACTTTACTGCTCTCCCTGTGTCTTGTAAAACCCATGATATCTGCTTAATGCAGCTTAGTAAAAGAGCCCCTTAATGTAATCCCAAAATTCAGTAAACAAGAAGAAAATCATATAGGGGACATCAAAATAGAAAACCTCACTGTAGAGAGATTAGGAAGCCAACCCTTGAATTAAACAAAAAGGAACCAGAAAACAGAAAAGTTATGAGGTATTGCCACATCCCCTATCACCCTACCTATAACTCGAGGGCAATAAAGAGGATTCAGGCTTTGTGCAAGGTTTAGTGTGGCTTTAATGCACAATTTTGTGGGTGCACAATGCAGAAAGGGGTTCTGTGCACAAGCTAAGTCCACACAAAGCCTTGCACACTATATTTAAAAAAATATTAGCAAAGATTAGCATATGCTGGACCCTGATGAAGAAGCAAAGCAAGGCTCATTGTTGAGCTGTGAGTGAAGAACTGCTACATTTCTTTGAAGGGGTGAACAAAGATGTGGATAAAGGGGAGCCGGTAGATATTGTGAATCTGGATTTTCAAAATGCATTTGACAAAGTAAAAAGACTCCAGAGGAAATTGGAGAGTTATGGGATAGGAGGTAGTGTTCTATTGTGGATTAAAAACTGGTTAAAAGATAGAAAACAGAGAGTAGGGTTAAATGGTCAGTGTTCTCAATGGAGAGGGGTAGTTAGTGGGGTTCCCCAGGGGTCTGTGCTGGGACCGCTGCATTTTAACACATTTATAAATGATTTAGAGATTGGAGTAACTAGTGAGGTAATTAAATTTGCTGATGATGCAAAGTTATTCAAAGTTGTTAAATCGCGGGGGGATTGTGAAAAATTACGAGAGGACCTTGGGAGACTGGGCATCCAAATGGCAGATGACGTTTAATGTGAGCAATTGCAAAGTGATGCATGTGGGAAAGAGGATCCCGAATAACTTCCTGAGCCCCTACGTATTGCCCCATCCTGGGCCACCTTTAAATCTAGACTGAAAGCCCACCTCTTTAACATTGCTTTTGACTTGTAACCACTCGCCTCCACCTGCCCTCCTCTCTTCCTTCCTGTACACATTAATTGATTTGATTTGCTTACTTTATTTTTTGTCTATTAGATTGTAAGCTCTTTGAGCAGGGACTGTCTTTCTTCTATGTTTGTGCAGCGCTGCGTATGCCTTGTAGCGCTATAGAAATGCTAAATAGTAGTAGTAGTATAGCTACATAATGCAAGGCTCCATTTTAGGAATCACCGACCAAGAAAGGGATCTCAGTGTCATTGTTGATGATATGTTGAAACCTTCTGCTCAGTGTACTGTGGCAGCTAAGAAAGCAAATACAATGTTATGTATTATTAGGAAAGGAATGGAAAACAAAAATGAGGATGTTATAATGTCTTTGTATCGCTCCATGGTACGACCGCACCTTGAATATTGTGTTCAATTCTGGTCGCCACATCTCAAAAAAGATATAGTGGAATTAGAAAAGGTGCAGAGAAGGGCGACGAAAATGATAAAGGGGATGGGACGACTTCCCTATGAGGAAAGGCTAAAGCGGCTAGGGCTCTTCAGCTTGGAGAAAAGGCGGCTGAGGGGAGATATGATAGAGGTCTATAAAATAATGAGTGGAGTTGAATGGGTAGATGTGAAGCGTCTGTTTACGCTTTCCAAAAATACTAGGACTAGGGGGCATGCGATGAAGCTACAATATAGTAAATTTAAAACAAATCGGAGAAACGTTTCTACACTCAACATGTAATTAAACTCTGGAATTTGTTGCCAGAGAACGTGGTAAAGGTGGTTAGCTTAGCGGAGTTTAAAAAAGGTTTGGACGGCTTCCTAAAGGAAAAGTCCATAGACCATTATTAAATGGACTTGGAGAAAATCCACTATTTCTGGGATAAGCAGTGTAAAATGTTTTGTACATTTTTGGGATCTTGCCGGGTATTTGTGACCTGGATTGGCCACTGTTGGAAACAGGATGCTGGGCTCGATGGACCTTTGCTCTTTCCCAGTATGGCAATACTTATGTACTTATGTAAGTTCAGGAGAGGACAGACAGGGAGGTCTGGTCCTGAGTGGAGAGCTTGCTGCAAACAGCACTACAAGCACAGCCTTGGATTATTCTGCCCAAAAGGAAGGGAAGAGGAGTGATGGAGATGTACATACCCTAGGATTATAAGAGACTGCTGATTTAGAGAATAGTATTTTTACCAATGGTACATAAGTGTTGCCATACTGGGACAGACCAAAGGTCCATCAAGCCCAGCATCCTGTTTCCAACAGTGGCCAATCCAGGTCACAATATACCTGACAAGATCCCCAAAAAGTACAAAACATTTTATGCTGCTTATCCCAGAAGTAGTGGATTTTCCCCAAGTCCATTTAATAATGGTCTATGGACTTTTCCTTTAGGCACGAAAACCTCTTTCAGCAAGCTGAATTGTTTTGCTAAGAAGTGAACTGTTTGTTACTAAAAGTGATGTGGAGTTCATAAAACCTGGAGTGAAGAATTTTTTTGGAGCGAGAGTGAAGTTACTTTGCTCCCAGACTTTTAAAGAAATAAAGCCCTACGGCCTACCAGGATCAAGCCCAGCCCTGGCCTGTGCTCAGCTCAGTAAGAAATAAAACTTTTGTACTCTCCTTGGTTCAGGTGCTGACCCGAAGAGCTAGCTGGTGTCTGGAACCTTTGGTGAGACCAGGGTCTTATCTGCACCCTTCTCCTCCACTGCTAACTCCAGACTCAGTTCCTTTTATCTTGCTGCACCATATGCCTGGAATAAACTTCCTGAGCTGGTACGTCAAGCTCCATCTCTGACCGTCTTCAAATCTAAGCTAAAAGCCCACCTTTTTGATGCTGCTTTTAACTCCTAACCCTTATTTTGTCATCCTCACTTTAATATTCCCTTATCTCTTGTTTGTCCTGTTTGTCTGTCCTAATTAGATTGTAAGCTCTGTCGAGCAGGGACTGTGTCTTCATGTTCAAGTGTACAGCGCTGCGTACATCTAGTAGCGCTATAGAAATGATAAGTAGTAGTAGTAGGTTACACTTGGGTGCATAGGGAGAGGAATGGCCAGTAGGAAAACGGAGGTGATGATGCTCCTGTATAAGACTCTGGTGAGACCTCATTTAGAAGATTGTGCACAATTCTGGAGATGCACCTTCAAAAAGGTATAAACAGCAGACCTGCCGCAGGAGACTCCTGTACTCCTGCCAAAGTGGGAAAGTCTCCCACTGAGATGCGGAATCGGTTTTTCCTACCTCTGCTGCTGCTGCTTCTCCCAATGCAGCAGTGGCAGCCAAACAAAAACAACCAGAAAAAAAAGCGGACATGGAGTGTAGCAGCCTTTCAGGCATGCACTGTCAGTTCTGCTGGTCCTCTGCCCCCCGGAACTGGAAGTTGACATCAACGGGGACACAGGACCAGCAGAGCTGACAGCGTATGCCTGAAGGCTGCTGCAGCCATAGCCGCCAAGAGGGGGGGCAGGGGGGACAAAATTCCCTGGGCCTCTAAGGGGGGCCCATCGCCGCACTCCCACCCACCCTCCATCGTTGACCGTCTGCCCCCTGCATTGAAATCGCAGTCTCACCTCTGTGAAAGCAGCGCTGCAGGCAGCAGAACGCCTCCCTTCGGGCCTCCTTCCCTCCCTGTGTCTCGCCCTCGTCTGACGCAACTTCTGTGAGGGCGGGACGCATGGAGGGAAGGAGGGCCGAAGGGAGGCGTTCTACTGCCTGCAACGCTGCTTCCACGGAGGTGAGACTGTGATTTCAACGCAGGGGGCCCAGCCCGGTGGCGGGTGGAGGGGGGAGCAGTGGCTGCGGTGACCTCGGGGGTGGGCGGTGCCCCGGGGGTGGCCTTGCCCCGGGCCTGGCCCAGTCTCTCGGTGGCCCTGGCTGTGGCCCCGCGTTTGCTTTTTTTATTTTTGTCACGGCTTCATCATTGAGAGAGACGGGATGAAAAGTTGAAGCCAATAGGTTAGTCTCTGTTTCTCCTTCAACAAAGTAAGCAAACGGTAACCTATGAGCTGCTGCATCCACTTGGTCATTCTTTATTGTTGGTAGAATTTTTTTACATTTATCTCACTTATATTTTCAAACATTGCTGGCTTGTGCAGTTTACAGGTGTACACAGAGGACGTATAGTAAGGGTATAACTTTTCAAAGGTAGAGTAGTAATTTGTTAGAAAGTGTAATCAGTCTGTCATTTGCAGGAGATGGTTATAGGGACACCCTGACACTGTTATATTTGTGAAGAGATTTTTTTTTCTCTCAAGGTAAATGACCTCTAAAACAGACATCACGTTATGACAATCAGGTGCTCAACATTCAGAGTTTCTATTTATTTATTTACTTATTTATATCCCACATTAAACATGAATTGTGTAGAAACCTGGGAGCATTTAAAATCCTTTTTTTTTCCTATGCCTATATCAAAAGAAAAAGATGACATGAGCCAGGGTGGGTGGAGCCAAGCCAGAGTGGGTGGAGCCAAGCCAGAGTGGGCGGAGACAAGGTAGTGGGCATGGCTGGGGCGTGTACTAAAATCTGCTCAAAAATCGGGACCCCCTTGGCAGCTCTGAAACAGGATGAAGTCAGTACAGAGGATGACTAAAATGAGCAGTGGTCATCATAAAGCATAAGAGGACAGACTTAAAAATCTCAATATGGAAGAACAGTGGAAGATGTTATAGAGATATTTAAATACCCATGTGGCATAAATGCACAAAGGTGAGTCTCTTTCAACTGAAAGGAAGCTCTGGATCGAGGGAGCCCCTTTCTTTCCGAGCACTCTACCAAAACCCTCATCCACACCCTTGTCACCTCTCGTTTAGACTACTGCAATCTGCTTCTTGCTGGCCTCCCACTTAGTCACCTCTCCCCTCTCCAATCGGTTCAAAACTCTGCTGCCCGTCTCATCTTCCGCCAGGGTCGCTTTACTCATACTACCCCTCTCCTCAAGTCGCTTCACTGGCTCCCTATCCGTTTTTGTATCCTGTTCAAACTTCTTCTACTAACCTATAAATGTACTCACTCTGCTGCTCCCCAGTATCTCTCCACACTCGTCCTTCCCTACACCCCTTCCCGTGCACTCCGCTCCATGGATAAATCCTTCTTATCTGTTCCCTTCTCCACTACTGCCAACTCCAGACTTCGCGCCTTCTGTCTCGCTGCACCCTACGCCTGGAATAAACTTCCTGAGCCCCTACGTCTTGCCCCATCCTTGGCCACCTTTAAATCTAGACTGAAAGCCCACCTCTTTAACATTGCTTTTGACTCGTAACCACTTGTAACCACTCGCCTCCACCTACCCTCCTCTCTTCCTTCCCGTTCACATTAATTGATTTGATTACTTTATTTTTGTCTATTAGATTGTAAGCTCTTTGAGCAGGGACTGTCTTTCTTCTATGTTTGTGCAGCGCTGCGTACGCCTTGTAGCGCTATAGAAATGCTAAATAGTAGTAGTAGTATGAAGGAAATACTTCTTTACAGCAAGGGTGGTGAATTCGTGGAATGGCCTCCCGGCGGAAGTGGCGGAGACAAGAACAGTATATGAAAAAAAAAGAGCTTGGGACGCACAAGTACGTAAGATCTCTAAGGAAGTGATAGGGACAGTAGATGTCATGGATGGTGTTGGATTATTTGTAGTAAATAATTAGCAGATTTTAGTACACACAGCTTCAGCTTTAGAAATGTTAATTTCTTTCTTCATCTCTCTCTCATTCACCCCTGAATAATTCACTGCTGAGTCACTTTAAAGTTGAAGTAACAAAACATCTGTTTACTCACAGTTTGTAGTTAGATTATAATCAGACAGGCTTATATATACATATTACTATACATTTGTATTATCAGCTCCTTCCATGTGCTTAGATGGTAATGGATGCTCACACCACCATAGATCCTCTCAGGTTAGGAGAGATCATGAGCTCCATGTGCTCCATGTGCTGCATGTGCTGTGTCTGCAGTGTCTAACCCCCACAGGAAGTTGCATAGCAGTGTGACCTCTCTAAGTAATTCACATCAGAGGTCACAGAGTAATCACAGAGAAATAATAGGTGACAGGCAATGCATGTAAAATACAATTACATTCCAACAAACCCCTTCTCATGCATAACTGTCATGCAATTATTTATTCATACAAAGTCCAAGCTTTATACGCAGATTCACAAAATGTTCTCTGGGTAACGGTTTGGTCATGATGTCAGCTGTCATCTCACTGGTGTGACAATAGTGTAGACTGATGACCCCTTCTTTCGCCAACTCTCGCACGTTGTGGTATTTCGTTGCGATGTGCTTGGTGCGTGACTGAACCTTGTCATTCTGTGACAGTCGGATGCAGCTCTGATTATCTTCCATTATCTGGATTGGTCTCTGTTCAGCTATTCCAAAATCCAGCAAAAGTTTTTCAATCCACATCAGTTCTCTGCACGCTTCCGATACAGCCACATATTCAGCTTCTGTAGAAGACAGACTCACAATACTTTGTTTATGACTGGCCCATGAAATTTGTACATTTCCATACATAAACACATATCCACTTGTGGATTTATAATCAGAATGATCCCCTGCCCAATCTGAATCACAGTAACATATTAGTTTTGGATTACTATTGGCTGAAACCTTTAATTTACAATCAATGGTACCCTTTAAATACCTTACCATCCTTTTAACTGCAGTCCAATCTGATTTGGTAGGTGAGCTGACCCTTCTGCTCAAAATTCCTACTGCATTTGCTATATCAGCCCTGTATGTGGTAGCTAGATATAAAAGCTTACCTATGGCTGATCTATATTGGATGTTATCTGGTAAAGGTTCTCTTACTGTTTCATCCTTCAGAAAATCAGTGATCATGGGAGTGCTTACAACTTGGGCATCTTGCATACCTAAACTTTCAATAAGCTCATTTATTTTCTGCTTCTGGCTTAGAAGATAAGAACCATCATTTTGTTTCTCAATTTCTATACCAAGATAGTATGACACATTACCCAGTTCTTTTATCTCAACATTGTGGTTTAAATATTTTACAATGTCCTTGTACTCTTGCTCACTTTTGCTTGCAATGAGCAGATCATCAACAAAAGCTAAAATGTATGCATATTGTCCATTTGTGCACCTAGTGTACAAGCATTTATCTGCTTCACCTTGCTTAAATCCTAAATTTGTCAATATTTCATGCAATTTTTCATTCCAACATTTTGCACTTTGCTTTAATCCATAAAGACCTTTGTTTAATTTACACACTAGCTGTCTTTGTTTTGTATTTATGAAACCTGTTGGCTGTTCCATGTACAAGTCTTCAGTTATATCTCCGTGAAGAAACGCTGTTTTCACATCAATGTGGTCGACTTGCATGCCTTTTGAGACTGCAATGCTCAGAAGTGTTCTTATTGTCGTGTGTTTCACTACAGGTGCAAACACTTCATCAAAATCTTCTCCATATTTTTGAAGATATCCCTTTGCCACTAATCTGGCTTTATACCTTTCCACTTTTCCTTGTGCATTCCTTTTTAACTTGAATACCCATTTGCATCCTATAGCTTTCTTGCCAGGAGGTAATTTTGTAAGAATCCAAGTATTATTTTTATCCAATGCATCAATTTCTTCTTGTGCAGCTTTATGCCATTCAGCAGCTTCTTCTGCTGGCATTTTCTCAATCTCATCCCATGTTAAGGGCTCTTGAGCTTCTGCTGACTTTGTTAGGTAAGACAGTCTTGGGGGTGGAACACCTTTGTTTTCCCTGGATGAGCGTCTGACAACAGGTTTGTCTGACCTTTCCGCATCCTCTAAATCTGAGAGTCCTTCTCCAATTGATTCCCCTTCTCCAACTGTACTGTCTTCTTCAATGATCCTTTCTGTGTCTGCTTCCTCTGCCTGTTCCTCGTTAGATACAGATGAGTTGCTTTCAGACATCTGCCTTGGTATGGCATTTATATACACTGGCATGTCTATTATGGTTCTAGTTTCATATTCTGGATGATAAGGCTCATCTGGGATAATCCAGCCTTTATCAACCCTTTTGTTTTCATCAAAATATGTAACATGTCTTATGCCAACAATGCCAGTTTTCAGATTCAAAATTCTATATCCTTTGTGTCCTGGAGCATAGCCAACTAAAATGCCCCTTTCTGTTGTGGAATCCAGCTTATGCCTTCTTTGCTTTGGTACATGAGCATATGCTGTACTTCCAAATGTTCTTATGTGTGACAGGTTTGGCTTCCTACCATGCCATGTCTCATGTGGTGTGCGCTCAGCGCCTTTAGTTGGCATTCTGTTTTGTAGGTACACTGCTGTGAGAATGGCTTCCCCCCATAGTCTTTTAGGGAGATTGCTATCTGACAGCATACATCTGGTCATTTCCACAAGTGACCTAAATTTTCTCTCTGCAACAGAATTTTGCTCTGGTGTATAAGCTACTGTTGTGATATGCTGAATGCCTTCTTGTTCTAGAAATGTGCGCATGCTTTGTGAAATGAACTCACCACCATTGTCGGTCTGAAGAACCTTTGGTTTTCTTTCAAATTTATTGCTCACCATGGCTACGTATTTCTTCAGCATGTCTGTGACTTGACTTTTCTCTTTCAGCAAATAGGCCACACAATATCTAGAGAAATCATCCAAGAATATTAGCACAAATCTGTTATTTCCCAATGATGGGATATTAAACGGTCCACATAAGTCACTGTGTATTAAGTCCAGTACTTTATTACTCCTATTTCCTGTGTATTCAGGAAATGAGGGTCTCACACCTTTTTGAGTAACACAGTCTATGCATTTCTCCATTTTACCAGCATTTGCACTTATCTGAATGCCGGTGGCCAGTTGCTTACTGTAAAGATCCTGGATCACCTTAGAATCACGATGTCCCAGGCGGCGATGCCAGATTTCCAGACTACATTTACCATCATTCTTCCTTACTTGCGCCATATGTGAGGCTTCACCTGAAATGCTCAGTTTATAAACATCATTATGCATAAAAGCTTCAGCATACACTTCATCATTTTTAGAGATTGTGCACTTACTGTTTTCAAAATGAATCACAAATCCCTTCTTATCTAATGTAGATACACTAAGCATATTGCAAACTGCTTGGGGAATATACAAGACATCACTTACAGGAATTTCTTTAACTTCATTAGACACTTTGCATTTTAAGAATCCAATACCTTTTGCTTGGATCTTAGCAGTCCCTGCGTTTGCAGTTTTAAGAATACCTTCCTCTGGACACATTTCCTGAAAGAAATCCTTACAATTGGTTAAATGGCATGTGCTCCCTGAATCCAAAATCCAAGTACTTTCATTTGAATTATTATTTACCATAGTCAAAGATTTTTCTGCCATTAGAAAGCCCTTGTGTTTATCTTTGTCCTTCATACATTTCCTGGTTTGAAAATTCTTTAGTTCCATTGGCTTAGGTGAGCTAGAGGGAGTGTTTTGTGTTTCCTTACACCATTTAGATACATGTCCCTCCTTTCCACATGAGTAGCAAATCAGCTTGCCCTTGGGTGGAGTTTTCCCATAGCTCCGCCTTCCTCTGTTCTTTGCCAAGAAATTTGTTTCATTTCTCTCTGACTGACTTTGAGAACACATCTCCTCAGAATCATTTATTATGCATTCCTGCCTTAGTTTTGATGTTGCCTGTTCAAAAGATTGCCCTTCAATGGCCTCATTTACAGACCTAAAAACATCAAACTTCTTTGATAGTGAGGTAAAAAGAAATGCTCTTTTCAATGCATCACACATGGGAATTCCAGAAAGTTCTAGCTTTTGAAATGAAGACATAAGATGCATAATGTGATCATTACATTTACTTTTATCCCTTAATTTGGTTTCATTCAACTCTGCCAGCCAAATTGGTTGCTGCTTTGCATATGTAGTTGCATACATAGTTCTCAGTTTATATAAAATGTCCTTTGGTGTATCTTTTCCCTCCACTAATATGGCTTGTTTCTCTGAGAGAGCTTCCAAAAGCATGCACTTCACATAATAGTTTGCATTGTCCCATTCAGCCATATTTTCATCTGTTCTGTCTTGGTCTAAGCATATATTTAATCTTTTTGCTCGAAGGAGACATATGAATCTTAGTTCCCACTGCTGATAATTAAACTCAGTTAATCTAGGCACCTTGAGAGAATAGAAAAATGGTGAATTTCTTCCCTCAGCCATTTTCTTAGCCTTCTGTCTGCTGTGTGGGGGGAGAGAGAGACAGACTGAATCTTTCCTTTAAAACTTAAGAGAAAAATGTGGCCTTTTTTTTCTGCCTGGTAATATTTCTCTTCTTTTTCAATTCCTGGGCCTGGGCCCATAACCCTTTTGTTGGATTATTTGTAGTAAATAATTAGCAGATTTTAGTACACACAGCTTCAGCTTTAGAAATGTTAATTTCTTTCTTCATCTCTCTCTCATTCACCCCTGAATAATTCACTGCTGAGTCACTTTAAAGTTGAAGTAACAAAACATCTGTTTACTCACAGTTTGTAGTTAGATTATAATCAGACAGGCTTATATATACATATTACTATACATTTGTATTATCAGCTCCTTCCATGTGCTTAGATGGTAATGGATGCTCACACCACCATAGATCCTCTCAGGTTAGGAGAGATCATGAGCTCCATGTGCTGCATGTGCTGTGTCTGCAGTGTCTAACCCCCACAGGAAGTTGCATAGCAGTGTGACCTCTCTAAGTAATTCACATCAGAGGTCACAGAGTAATCACAGAGAAATAATAGGTGACAGGCAATGCATGTAAAATACAATTACATTCCAACAGATGGACCATATGGTCTTTGTCTGCCTACATTTTTCTCTGTTTCTATACAAGTACCTGCAGGTCCCAAAATGTAGATCTACTTCCTGTCGCTCATTTTCGCTCTCTAAAGTGTACCTGGCTAATAATGTTGATAGATGTTTCCTCCACAAACCTGCCCACTTCTCTTGCACCCTGCTGTCTTCATCAGTTTTTCATTTCCACCATTGGAAAATGATGGGGGTTTGAACTTTCTGTCACTGTAAACCTCCAGGAGCTGCAGAACTGTAAGAAGTGCTGCTCGATTACTTCTATGGACCCTATGACGAACTTTAATTTGAGGAATGTTTCTTTATTTTAACCTTCAGGCCACCTTCCTGAGAGCTTTATTGCTTTTTTCATAAGTTCTGTTCCAGCAGTATCGCATTCCTTTTGCTTTTCTCATTTTGCAGGCTTGTAAGTGCCCCCAGGTCACAGCTTGCCTGTGCTAGGCTCCTGGGGAGGGTATTTAGCTCTGGCATAGACTCTAAGGTGGCCTTCTGAAGTCGCAAGATGTCAGACCTAAAAGCATCCCAGACACACATAATAATCTTTTGAAAAATAATTCTTAAATAAAAAAATTAATGCAATTTTGTATTGAGTCAGCTGGTAATTTGTCAGTCACCCTATTAAGATTGGCAAAATTTGAGTCAGAGATCTATCTATGTGAAGGGTGTGATAAGAGCAGGGCAGTAGTTTCACTTTACATCTCCTTAAACTTGTGCTGGTCCTTGTTTTCCGAGTAAAAACTGGATCTTTCCTTGAGTAAATGTTACAGTAGAGACATGAAGCGAAGAGGCCACAATATGCAAATATGTTTTGGCAATTACCAGAAAAGCGCATGCCAATGGATTGTTTCAGCATTTAGTGGCTCAGGAAAAGGTTTTAGGACTAGATTCTGTGCGAGTTGTCCTAATGTCCTGCACGTAGGAACGTGCAGGACGCCAGGAGGACACAGAAACAGAATCCTTCCAGATCAGCTGCAGCAACATGTCGGCCCAGAGACCGGCGCTGAAGAGAACCGGTTGGTGGGGGTTGGTGACCCCCGCCAGCACAGATACCTGATGGCGGCGGTGGGGGAGGGTTGGTGGCAGCAGGGGGGAGCAGGGCCAAATCTGGGAGGCCCATGCCCCCGTGGCCCCACATAGCTACGCCCCTGGACAGGGGATCATCAGGCAACCAAAGACGCTTCCCCTTTATGGGCATAATTCCAACCTTTATCCCCTTTATCACTCCTCCCCCCTTCTCGTTCTCTACAAGGGCAACTCTTTTCCTGCATCCTATTTCAAAATCATTCCCCATGGGCTGGGCCTCCAGGGCTGGCGAAACCCGGTAAGTGCGGTAAGCGAGGTAAATGCGGCAGGGGGGCACCAGCCTTTGGAGGGCGCCTTCATGCTGACAGTCATTGCAGATGTGGGAACAAAACTTTTTACTGCCCTATGGGAATAGTAAAACGTTTTGTTCCCGCAGTAAAAAATCCTTTCCTCACTTCCCATCTTCTTCCCCGCAGGTCTCATGTACAGGATCCTGCAGCCAGCAGCAATTCACGGTAAGAGGCTGTCTCTGTGGCCTTCCTCCTCCTCCTCCTACTACTATTACTTAACATTTCTAAAGCGCTATTAGGGTTACGCAGCGCTGTACAACATAAAAGGACAGTCCCTGCTCAAAGAGCTTACAATCTAAAGGACAAGTGAATAGTCAGTTCCTGCCCTCTCTACTGCAGAGAGACACATTGGTGTGGAAGAGGAAGAGAGGGGAGAAGCTGGACACAGGGAGGTAACAAAAACATAGAAGAAATTATGTGCATGGGGGGAGCAACAGGGACACAATGGGGAGATGCAGTGTGGGGGTGGTATATGGACACAGAGGGGCAATGCCAGACACAGAAGGGAGATGTGGTTTGACACAAGGGGAGAGGATATGGAGTTAGAAAGGTGATGATGAATGTGGGAGATACTGGACAGGAAAGTATAGGGACACAGAATGGAGATGCTGAACGTAGGGGACGATAGGGTCACAGAAATAGAACATGGATGGTGAACATGGAGAGAGAAGAGGAGAACCTGGTGAGTGAGTTAAGAGAAGATAGAGGGAAGTAGAAATCAGAGCCTGAGACCAACATGACTTAAAAAATAAAATGGCCAACAACAAAAGGTAGAAAAAATATTTGTTTTGGTTTTTTTTATTTTTGTGATTAGAATATGTCAGATTTGAAATGTACAATATTACCAGAGTTAGTGTTAGACATGGCTGGGACCTAGGGCAGAAATTTGGGAGGGAACCCCCAAAACCCACTACCAGGCTGTTTCTGGTCAGAGGCCAAGGACAGTTGCCCAAGTTGACTCCCCTAACACCATCCCTGGCATGTGCCATCTTTATATTTTTCGCAATATAGGAATAAAAGCATCGTTGTCTATATCTCTGCCGTTATACTACATAAATGTTTGAGGTTTGTGGAGATGGGGTCAACTTTGTTCCCATGTCATTCTCTATGATCTTCTGAGGGAACCAATTTATAGGTTTATTGGGGGGGGGGGGGGGGGGGGGGGGGGAGGGCACCAGAAAGCATTGCTCCAGCCCTGTGGGTCTCCTCCCACCCAGGGACATCTTACCACTCCAGCCCTCTGGCAGACTCCCCCCCCCCCCCCCCCATGGCTCTGGAAAAATCTATCACTTTAGTAATGCCCATTCCCATCAAAGTAGTTGGACTTTCATGGCATAGCAATGATTAGATCTGGTGTTTCTCCTGATGACACCATGGATCTGCTCTGTTCTGCTGTAGTACAGAAGTTCCCCCCCCACCACTACTATCTCTTATATTATTATTATTATTTGTTACATTTGTATCCCACATTTTCCCATATATTTGCAGGCTCAATGTGGCTTACATAATACCGTGAAGGCTTTCGCCAAATCCGGTACGAGATAGGTACAAAATGTTGCATTGGGTTAGGGAAGATAAGATTCAATCAAGTTGGGTTGAAGTAAAAGAGTCCATTAATGTCCAATACGATCTTTAATAGTGAAGTATTGCAGGGTTAAGTCATTTAAGTTGGGTCATTCGGATATGCCCTTCCAAATAGGTGAGTCTTTAATGACTTTCTGAATTTTAGGTGATCATAAGTTGTTTTCTCCACTTGTGGCAATGCGTTCCACAGGCGCATGCCTATGTAAGAGAAGTTGGATGCATGGGTTGTCTTGTATTTTAGTCCTTTGCAATTTGGGTAATGGAGATTCAGGTAAGACCGTGATGAACTGGTACTATTTCTAATATCCATTTCCTGTGTGTTCAGAGCAGCCCAGATGAGAGGCTACTTTTAGTGTTATTAAGTGTGAAGTGGGGAAGGTTTGATCATGTCATTTGATTCGTACTTAATAGCAAAAACTATGGTGACCACAAAAGTCTCCAAATTACCCACAAAAGCCGATCACTCCATACAGGAATCTCACAGGGGATGTTGATTTTCTCTCCTTAAACTCCCAGATAAGAATGGATTTCGTAGCTCCTGAGGGATGAATCAATGCATGGTTCTTTTTATTCCAGCCTAATAAACACTTCCTGGGAGCAGTGAGTCATTAGGTTATTTATTGCATCGGTGTTTCCCTTAACATGTTCATCTCAGTCACTTTGTACTGCTCAGATGGGATACAGGATGTGCAGTCTTAAGAAAAAGGTTTATTAGAGATTCTGCATCCATAAGTAGTATAACCTTTGCATGGAAGTTCATAGCTGCCAAGACTTGTCACTGCTGGGTCTCAGTCTGGAGGCCTGGGCGGTAAGGGGGTCCCATGAGTTACCCTCCGAGATGGTGACACCAGAGGGGTCTGAGAAGAACCCATAAGAAATTCCCACAGTATAGCTTAGGGCTTTGTTGTAAACAATCTTAGTTTCCCCTTTAAGGTGTCAGGAGCCTGGAAGTTCTAAAATAAAAATCAGCATCCTGCACGTGGAATATCCAGACTTGTCCTAATCTTGTCATTTCTTTTTCCTGCCTGCCTTGGTGATGGTGACGCCAGAGGGGTTTGAGGTGCTATGGGAGAGAAACATCGCCTCCAGTCCATACCACATTATGGATCTGCTGTCATCTCGGTGTCTGGGAGCAGGCAGCCTCTTCAGACGCTCATTTACTGCTGCTCTTTGCAGGTTCAGCTTTCCAGCTTCATGAAAATGGCCTGTAATGAATTCTCTGAAGACTCAGCTTTCTTAAGCCACTTTTGCAATATTACTCTTATGATTTCCTGAAAAGCCATTATTTACTTGAAAGGTGTTGCACTTAATCTCCTTCTAATTTGTCTCCTTTAGTGTCACAGGTAAATAGAGCTGTGGAAAGGCTGCAGTGCCTGTCATTCCCCTCCCCCTCCTCGCATCA
This sequence comes from Microcaecilia unicolor, assembly GCF_901765095.1. Taxonomy (NCBI): domain Eukaryota; kingdom Metazoa; phylum Chordata; class Amphibia; order Gymnophiona; family Siphonopidae; genus Microcaecilia; species Microcaecilia unicolor. The sequence continues at coordinate 533,864,041 of NC_044033.1, read as the reverse complement.
GAGAGAATTAGGAAAGTAGTTCTGAATCATTTCCATGGCAAACACATGAACTGCCTGCAGGGACTATAAGGCTGAAATCTCTATCCTATTGCTATTCAAAACCTCTGAAACATAATCACTCTTGTGAGGCACAGAAACAGGGTCCTTGCCATTTTTTTTACAGGGGTGTAGCCATACACCCAATTCTCAGTGGGCCTGGGACAAAGTTGGATGGGCAGAAGAACAATGCCCCACAGACAGATCTCTCAACCCCCAACCCCCACATACCTCATTGGCATTATGAAGCAACTTAAGAACATAAGTACATAAATATTGCCATTCTGAGACAGACTAAAGGTCCATCAAGCCCAGCATCCTGTTTCCAACAGTGGCCGATCCAGGTCACAAATACCTGGCAAGATCCCAAAACAGTGTAATACATTTTATGCTGCTTATCCCAGAAATAAGCAGTGAATTTTCCCCAGGTCCATTTTAATAACGGTCTATGGATTTTTCCTTTAGGAATCCATCTGAACCTTTTTAAAACCCCGCTAAGCTAACTGTTGGGGACCGGTAGTGCGTATGTGTCTGTGTGTGTGTATTTTGGGGAGGGGTTGTTTGTTTGTGTGTGTGTCTATGATTTTTGAGGAGGGGTAGTGTGTATATGTGCTGGGGACAGGTAGTTTCTGTGTGTTGGGGGTGGGTAGTGTGTATGTCTGTGTGTGTGTATTTTGGAGAGGGGTAGTTAGAGAAGCACATAAGTGTTGCCATACTGGAACAGACCGAAGGTCCATCATGCCCAGCATCCTGTTTCCAGCAGTGGCTAATCCAAGTTACAAGTGTCAAGTCTCTCGAGACTTGTATAGCTGTTTCTTAAGTTATTTAGCTATAAGTCTCAATATCTTGAAGTATAAACCCCTAGCACATCAACACACCTAAATCTCTTGTTCTTTTCTGAAGTTCCTTTATTGAATAACATAGATGATTACTCACAGTTAGATGTTCATAAGCACAAAGGAACCCTGTAGTTTCATGAGCTGTATCAGTGAAGAGAAGGTAGAAGTTTAAGTGGGATCAGCTCATTGCAGAGATAAGAAAAGTAGTTCCACAGATTGAGGCAGCTCGGAGTTAGGTGTTTGGGAGTGCAGTACCCTCTTTTAGGAGGATATTTTCAGGGTGAAAAGACTAGTGCTTTTCCAGAGCTACAACAGGATCATTGCTTTGTCCTGGAGCAAGATGAATACTGTCCTCCTCATGGACGGGGGGGGGGGGGGGGGGGGGCGGAGCTAGAAGCTCATACAGACTCAGAGAAGAAAGAGTAGAAAGGCCAATAGGGGCAAAGCCTGCCCTCGAGTGGCAAGGGCGGCTCTAGGGGGCAGCCCCTGATTGGAGGAAAAGGTCATACCTGGCTGACCTCTCAGGACAGAGATAGCAAGAATGGCCAGGAAGTGCTGGCACGTAAACAAAGAAGCCAAGCTTGGCTGAGACAGAGGAGTGATCTAAGCAGCATCACAACCAGTTGTAACGGATCTTATACAGACAAGCAAGTGGGGTTGCGTTGTCTGTGAACTACATTACACACAATGCATTGCTCACACACATATCCTAGCAGTGAAGACATTAACACATTTCAGGGTCACATTATAACTAGTGCCAGGCTGTCAGGGGACAGAACAACAAGTACCTGGCAAGATCCCAATTTTGACCCCCCCCCCCCTTTCAGCAGCCCTAATGGAGGCTGGAGGCAGGCAGAGCTCAGCAGTCTCACTGCATGGATGAGATGATGGTACAGAAAAGAGGGATTCCGATTTGAGAGGAATTGGGCATCATTCTGGGGAAGGGGGGCTCCAGTTTAACCGGAGTCGAACTAGGCTGCCGGCACTGAGATTAAGAAAAGAGAGAGCAGCTTTTAAACTTCCCACTACAGCTCCGTGTTTTGTTTTATTTCTATTTATTAACATTGAGTGAAGAAATGGAGGCAGAGCATGCAAATTACTCTAATGAATATTCATTGAATATCCTGAAAACCTAACTGGCTGGAGTGATTCCAGGACCAGGTTGGAGAACTGCTGTAGCCCATAGAAATAAGAAAACTGCTTATTTCTTGTTCCAGTTACAGTTTTAGTATTAAAGCTTATTATTTTGGCAGAGAAGAAGACAAATGACCAGGGTGGAATTTTAATTGATAATAAATATTTCAGAATGATTGATTACCAAAGGAAAATGTACTCCAAAGGCTGAGATCAAGTCATATATCAAGATGAACTAATCCAGGCTTATTCCTCACAGTGAGAATGACTTGCTTTTATGCTTCTGAAACAGAACTGCTTTATTTTGGCTTTACTACAGCTCTTAGGAACGGCAGCCCAGACAGAACAATTTGTAACAATTATAAACATAATACACAATCATAAATACCTTAAATTAAAAGGTTATCTTCATGAAATAATCCAGTTTGTTTCCACTGCCCAGCACCTCTCTAATGATCTTTCTTCCTGCACAAAAGACATTTTTAAGACCCGTTTTCATCAATGCAAATGAATTCCAAATGATTTTATTCCCATGAGGGCAAATATTGCCAGATATTTTGACTTTATCAAATTAAAGCCGCTATGTTCTCCTTTTTGTTGGTTACAACTTTTCTTCCGTGCCAAACGAATCTCATTGAATTCTTTGATTGGGTGACAGGAGAATTGAATCAGGGACGAGCTATGGACGTAATCTACTTAGATTTCAGCAAAGCTTTTGACACGGTTCCCCATAGGATGCTCTTAAATAAACTGGATGGACTGAAGATAGGACCCGAAGTGGTGAACTGGATTAGGAACTGGTTGACCGACAGACGTCAGAGGTTGGTGGTAAATGGAATTCGCTTGGAGGAGGGAAAGGTGAGTAGTGGAGTGCCTCAAGGATCGGTGCTGAGGCCGATTCTGTTCAATATATTTGTGAGTGACATTGCCGAAGGGTTAGAAGGTAAAGTTTGCCTATTTGCGGATGATACTAAGATCTGTAACAGAGTGGACACCCCGGAGGGAGTGGAAAACATGAAAAAGGACCTACGGAAGCTAGAAGAATGGTCTAAGGTTTGGCAATTAAAATTCAATGCGAAGAAATGCAAAGTGATGCACTTAGGGAATAGAAATCCACGGGAGACGTACGTGTTAGGCGGGGAGAATCTGATAGGTACGGACGGGGAGAGGGATCTTGGGGTGATAGTATCTGAGGATTTGAAGGCGACGAAACAGTGTGACAAGGCGGTGGCCGTAGCTAGAAGGTTGTTAGGCTGTATAGAGAGAGGTGTGACCAGCAGAAGAAAGGGGGTGTTGATGCCCCTGTATAAATCGTTGGTGAGGCCCCACCTAGAGTATTGTGTTCAGTTTTGGAGGCTGTATCTTGCTAAGAATGTAAAAAGAATTGAAGCGGTGCAAAGAAAAGCTACGAGAATGCTATGGGATGTGCGTTACAAGACGTATGAGGAGAGACTTGCTGACCTGAACATGTATACTCTGGAGGAAAGGAGAAACAGGGGTGATATGATACAGACATTCAAATATTTGAAAGGTATTAATCCGCAAACGAACCTTTTCTGGAGATGGGAAGGCGATAGAACTAGAGGGCACGATACGAGATTGAAGGGGGGCAGACTCAAGAAGAATGTCAGGAAGTATTTTTTCACGGAGAGAGTAGTGGATGCTTGGAATGCCCTCCCGCGGGAGGTGGTGGAAATGAAAACGGTAATGGAATTCAAACATGCATGGGATAAACTTAAAGAAATCCTGCTCAGAAGGAAGGGATCCCCAGGAGCTTAGCTGGTGGTGGGAGGCGGGGCTGGTGGTTGGGAGGTGGGGATAGTGCTGGGCAGACTTGTACGGTCTGTGCCCTGAAAAGGACAGATACAAATCAAAGTAGGGTATACACAAAAAGTAGCACATATGAGTTTATCTTGTTGGGCAGACTGGATGGACTGTGCAGGTCTTTTTCTGCCGTCATCTACTATGTTACTATCCTGCTTATAATCGAACGAGAAAAACGCCCAAGTTCCGACCTAAATCGGGAGATGGACGTTTATCTCACAAAAACGAATAAAGCGGTATAATCAAAAGCCGAATTTGGACGTTGTCAACTGCACTCCATCGCGGATGCGGACAAAGTTGATGGGGGTGTGTCAAAGGCGTGGTGAAGGTGGAACTGGGGCGTGGTTATCTGCCGATCAGAGATGGGCGCCTTTCGCCGATAATGGAAAATAAATATGTGCTTTTAGCGAGAAGTTGGGGCACTTTTCCTGGACCCTGTTTTTCCACGAATAAGGCCCCCAAAAGTGCCCTAAATGACCAGATGACCACTTGAGGGAATCGGGGATGACCTCCCCTGACTCCCCCAGTGGTCACTAACCCCCTCCCACCACAAAAAATGATGTTTCACAACTTTTTATTTTCACCCTCAAGTGTCATACCCACCTCCCTGGCAGCAGTATGCAGGTCCCTGGAGCAGTTGTTAGGGGGTGCAGTGGACTTCAGGCAGATGGACCCAGGCCCATCCCCCCCACCTGTCACAATTGTGCTGCTTAATGGTTAGTCGTCCAACCCCCCCAAACCCACTGTACCCACATGTAGGTGCCCCCCTTCACCCCTTAGGGCTATAGTAATGGTGTAGACTTGTGGGCAGTGGGTTTTGAGGGGGATTTGGGGGGCTCAACACACAAGGGAAGGGTGCTATGCACCTGGGAGCTCTTTTACCTTTTTTTTTTGTTTTTGTAAAAGTTCCCCCTAGGGTGCCCGGTTGGTGTCCTGGCATGTGAGGGGGACCAGTGCACTACGAATCCTGACCCCTCCCACGAACAAATGCCTTGGATTTATTTGTTTTTGAGCTGGCCGCTTTCATTTTCCATTATCGCTGAAAAACAAAAACGCCCAGCTCACACATTGTCGAATAAAACATGGACGTCTATTTTTTGCGAAAATACAGTTCGGTCCGCCCCTTCACGGACCCGTTCTCGGAGATAAACGCCCATGGAGATAGACGTTTCCGTTCGATTATGCCCCTCCAAGTATCATCTCTCTCCATCCAACTATTCACTCTACTGCCTTTCCAGGTAGCTCTCATTTATTGACCCCCACCCCCTCCTGACTTTCCTTCTTTCTCTTTCCCTTATTCTCGGGGATTTTAACATTGATGCTAATGACCCCTCTGCCTCTCAGCTTCTGGCTTTAACATGCTCATTCAGTCTTCAGTTGTGCCCCTCTACCCTTATTCACCAGCACGGACACTGCCTCAATCTTGTTTTCATCTCCAACTATTCACTCTAATTTCTCCACCTCAGTTCCCTTTCTGAGCATCATCTGATAAATTTCACACTTAATCACCTTCCCCCCTCCTACTTCCCCCCCCCCCCCCCAGTACTGTCCAATCTCTACCAATACATTTAGGGATCTTCAGGCTATTGACCCTTGCACTCTCTCCACCACTGTCTCATCCCTCTTCTCAACCACTACACATTATCTAACTTTGTCAATGACCTACTACTTATTATCATTTCTATAGCGCTAGTACACATACACATTATACACAGGTACTTTCTCTGTCCCTAGTGGGCTTTTTGTACTCTGTCAATGACTACTACTACTTCAGTAGAGGAGAAAAGTGGGAACTAAAAGCACGGATTCCAGAGACTGGAGCACGCAATGTCTAAATTTTAAAACAAGGTTTATTTAAAAATCACAAATGACTCAACACAAGGTTGTGTTTCGGCTGGAGGGCCTCCATCAGGAGTCTGTATAGAAGAACAAAACCAAAAATTTCAAACGGCTCAAAATCATGTAGAAAAACAGGACAGTCTTTATAAAGGCCGTTTGTTATTTCCGCTAATAAAGAGTTAGACTAAATGTGCCTTGCAAAAGCTTTTAATGTTAATAACCATCACCTTTTCTACTAATTTTGATTTTACTACTACTACTTATCATTTCTATAGCGCTACAAGGCATACGCAGCGCTATACACCATACACAAAAAAGACAGAGCTTACAATCTAGATAAGACAGGCAGACAGACAGAACAATTAAGAGTAAGGGAATAAAGAGGTGAGGATAAAAGGACAGGGCAAGTGAGTAGTGGTTAGGAGTCAAAAGCAGTGGTAAAGAGATGGGCTTTAAGTTTGGACTTGAAAACGGCCAAAGAGGGGGCTAGACGTACAGGTTAGGGAAGTCTATCTGATGAAGTATGTTTCAAAGCAGAACAAACTACTCCACATTTCCAACCTGGAGGACTGAACCCAGAGAAATGAATTTGACACACTGCTCTTTTGTGGTCTAACATTTATGATATGCAGGTACTTTCTCTGACCCTAGTGGGTTCACAGTCTAAGGAGCCTTTTAACGAAAGCTTAGCGAATGCTAATGGATATCAGTGAGCACTAAGTGCCATATGGCCCATAGGTAGAAAATACGACGGGCAGCATTTAGTGCAGGCTAAGCTTTAGTAAAAGGACCCCTAAGTTTTGTACCTGGGTCACTGGAGGGTTAAGTGATTTGCCCAGAGTCACAAGGAGCTGCTGTTCCCCAGGTTTTCAGGCCACTGCACTAACCACCAGGAAAATCCTCCAGTCCCAAACATAGAAACAGAGAAAATGTAAGCCAATAAAGACCATATGGCCTGCCCAGTCTGCCCATCCGTGCTATCTACTCTCCCTATCACTCCCTTCACTCAACGCGTAATTAAACTCTGGAATTCATTGCCGGAGAACGTGGTGAAGGCGTTTAGCTTAGCAGAGTTTAAAAAGGGATTAGACAGTTTCCTAAAGGACAAGTCCATGGACCACTACTGAATGGACTTGGGAAAAATCCACAATTCCAGGAATAACATGTATAGAATGTTTGTACGTTTGGGAAGCTCGCCAGGTATCCTTGGCCTGGATTGGCCGCTGTCGTGGACAGGATGCTGGGCTCGATGGACCCTTGGTCTTTTTCCAGTGTGGCATTACTTATGTACTTATGGACTTGTCACAAGCTCTATTGAATTCAGATACAGTATTTCCATAGGGAGGCCGTTCCATTCATTTTTCACCTTTCCCTTTTCACCTTTATCCTATGTCCTCTTCAGTGTGTTTTTTCTAGTGAAAAAGGTGCCGGTACTCAACTGCAAGGCCACCCTTCAAGGGTGGGGTGATCACTGAGGGACCCACCCCACAATAGCCAGGCCCCCTGCAACCAGTCACAGAATCTATGACAGGGCAGAATTGGTGTGTACGGCCTCAGCTGTTTCATTAAAACATGGGGACCATAGGTCAATTGTAGCAGACAATGGAAAAGGTGCCGGTACTCAGTACCCCCGAGTACCCCCTCAAAAAAAGCCCTGGTCCTCTTACTCCATGGCTTCCTTTCAGTTGAAAGAAACTTGCCTCCTCTGCATTTATACCAAAGAGGTATTTAAATATCTTTATCATATCTCCCCTCTCCCACCTATCTTCTAATGTATACGTATTGAGATTTTAAGTTCGTCCCCATACGCTTTACGATGAGAGTAGTTTGGAAGTAAGACCAGTGCTGGGCAGTGTTCCAAAAATAACAAAGACAGATCAGGATCAAGTATAGATATTTTATACCACATTCATATCATATGATATGAGTGCGAGTGCTATGCAATTCAGTGGGGGAGGGGGTGGACATCTTAAAGTTAAATTTAGTGAGTAAAATGTTGTTAGTTAATAACGTTGAATTGTTGATTAACCATGAATTGAGAATTGGGCAGACTGGATGGTCTGTGCAGGTCTTTACTTGCTGTCATTTATTATGAGTGCTTATTTTCGAAGCATATAGACATCTCAAAAGGCCAAAATGGACATCCATGTGCTTGAAATATCCAAGTACCAATTTTGCAAAGGCAGAAAAGGGAAAGCTAACACTGCAGTACATCCAGCACCAAGGGCATGTTGTGGGTGGGATTAGAGAGGGCCTAAAATCTGGACATCCAAGAGCAATTACCAAAGGGGAATAAATGTCGAAGTCTAAAAAGAAGGACGTCCCTATTTAGACCTGTTTCAGGACCATCTGTTCACTAAAGAGATTAAGGCATGATACCTCCTTAATCTGCCGGTGGCTGCTGTCCTCCTCCCTCTCCCCTGAAACTGAAAGGGGATTCCAGGCTTTATGACAGTGTCAGGTATTATGGATATTCTTGACAAAGCAAGTCTGAGTAGTAGCCTAGTGGTTAGTGCAGTGGATTTAAAACCAAGGGACGGTATCTCACCTTTTGTAGGCCTGAGTCCTGGGTAGGACATGAACCATCTTTTCTGAACAATGTCATCATGGATTCTGCATGATTTTCAGGAAGCACCGAGCTAGCTAGAATCATCCAAGGACATGCTGTCCACCTGCACTAGCCTTCCAGTCAATCTTGTGTGAGGTTGCGGAGAACAGAGTTTTCGCAGAAACAATGGAATGAGGTAATACGCTACCTTGTCAGTGAATCATCCTGTACCACACTTGATAAGGTGGACCATCTGGAAGCCGAAGGGCCCCTGATGGACAGATGTATACAGTTACTGATTGGTCCAGGATAGTCACTAGTGGACCACTGGGGCAGAGCTTACACTGGGCTTGGTGGAGAGTTTAGACCAGAGGACCAGAAGAAAAAAAAGACCTGGTGGTGTACGCATCTCTCTTAAGAGAGGGACTGACTTGTCCGTAACACCTGCGAACTGCATCTTTCTGTGCAAAGTGCAATTCAAGAAAGAGTTCAGGTGCTACAGTAAGGACACTGGTTGTTTTGCTCCTGTCCTTACTTTAAATTATCTAAATGTGCTTTGCTGAAGTTTTTTTATCCTCATGTCTAAATGGAGGGGGAAGTTAGATGCTTCTGCCCAGCTGCTGCAGAACTCTCCACTATGGCTGGCGGCTTCTTGTCTTCCTCGAATCGGGGCGTACTGGCTGGCCCGAGCATGAAGGAGAGCTCGAGCCTTGAGAGTGAAGTTTCACTTAGCCCTGCAGGACTGGTACCTCCTCAACAACCATGAGACCCCGCAGCTTCAGGAGGATACTGTGTCTAGAACAAGGTTGGGTGACCTAGCACAGGTTTCCCCACTTAGGAACTTAGTAGGAGGTCACTCGGAGGGGAGGGGAATTCCAGCTATCCTGCCTCTGGTGAGGCCTGCAAAGGTAACTCTTGATGCAATTTGGATGGTATATGCAGGAATTTCTCCTTTTATTCAGCAACATTCAGAAAGAATTGCTAAATGTGAAGAGGAGTTGAAAGCTCAATCAGAGAAGATTAATATTTTGGACTCTCAAATTAAAAAGTCTCAAGCAACTCAAGTGAGTTTAATTCAGGATAAAATGATAATACATCAGAAAATAGAAAATGTTAATATTTTTACTAGGCATTTAAATTTGAGACTTTTGAACATTCCAAAATTACTTACTACAACTGCAAAAGATTTGTTTTATAGATTTTTGAAAGAGAAATTTAAATACTCTGACTCTGGCTTACAGCCCCTTCATAAGATACACTACCAGTCGGATCCCTGGTTCTCCTGCTGGCAATTTGATTGTGGAAGTATTATCTGATAGTTTGAATATCACCAACATTTTGGAAAGTTTGGTTGAAGAAACGATCTCAAGAACTGCTTTATTGATCACTTTCGTTCTTCAGAAGGATAAAGAGGCACTTTTGATATCAGGTTTTTTGATGGGAAGATCTCTGTTTTTCCAGGTATTTCCAAGTGGACTCAAAGTAGGAATTCAGTGTTCCTTTCTTGATTTCTTGAGACTGTGCTTTTGTAAACTGCTCTGCTCTGCCTTGGCAGCTACAGTGGTGTAGTAAGTCTAAATAAACTAAAAGTAAAACTATAAACTATAACTATTGCGGTTTAAAAACTGGTTAAAAGATAGAAAACAGAGAGTAGAGTTAAATGGTCATTATTCTCAATTGAGAAGGGTAGTTAGTGGGTTCCTCAGGGGTCTGTGCTGGGACCGCTGCTTTTTAACTTATTTATAAATGTCCTAGAGATGGGAGTAACTAATGAGGTAATTAAATTTACTGATGACACAAAGTTATTCAAAGTCGTTAAATCGCGGGAGGATTGTGAAAAATTACAAGAGGACCTTACGAGACTGGGAGACTGGGTGTCTAAATGGCAGATGTCGTTTAATGTGAGCAAGTGCAAAGTGATGCATGTGGGAAAGAGGAACCCAAATTATAGCTACATCATGCAAGGTTCCACGTTAGGAGTCACAGACCAAGAAAGGGATCTAGGTGTCGTCGTTGATGATACGTTGAAACCTTCTGCTCAGTGTGCTGCTGCGGCTAAGAAAGCAAATACAATGTTAGGTATTAATAGGAAAGGTATGGAAAATAAAAATGAGGACATTATAATGTGTTTGTATTGGTCCATGGTGCGACCGCAACTCGAATATTGTGTTCAGTTCTGGTTACCGCATCTCTAAAAAGATATAGTGGAATTAGAAAAGGTACAGAGAAAGGTGACGAAAATGATAAAGGGGATGGGACGACTTCCCTATGAGGAAAGGCTAAAGCGGCTAGGGCTCTTCAGCTTGGAGAAGAGGCGGCAGAGGGGAGATATGATAGAGGTCTATAAAATAATGAGTGGAGTTGAACGGGTAGATGTGAAGCATCTGTTCACGCTTTCCAAAAATACTAGGACTAGGGGGCATGTAATGAAGCTACAATGTAGTAAATTTAAAACGAATCAGAGAAAACGTTTCTTCACTCAACATGTAATTAAACTCTGGAATTTGTTGCCAGAGAATGTGGCAAAGGCGGTTAGCTTATTAGAGTTTAAAAAAGGTTTGGACAGCTTCCTAAAGAAAAAAATCCATAGACCATTAATAAATGGACTTGGGGAAAATCCACTATTTCTGGAATAAGCAGTGTAAAATGTTTTGTACTTTTTTGGGATCTTGCTGGAGGAGTGGCCTAGTGGTTAGGATGGTGGACTTTGGTTCTGAGGAACTGAGTTTGATTCCCGGCACAGGCAGCTCCTTGTGACTCTGGGCAAGTCACTTAACCCTCCATTGCCCCATGTAAGCCTGCCATGAGTGGGAAAGCGTGGGGTACAAATGTAACAAAAAAAAATTTGTGACCTGGATTGGCCACTGTTGGAAACAGGATGCTGGGCTTGATGGACCTTTGGTCTGTCCCAGTATGGCCGTACTTATGTAAGTGTAGAAAGCTGCTAACAGTCTCCCAAGGTGAATACCAGTCCTGGCTCTGGTCCCAGCCAAACATATATACTGTATATGTAGGCATCCCCAGAACATGTGGGGTCATAATGGGTCCTGCCTTACACTTTCAAATATCAGGCTGTTTAGGTTGACTTTTCAGAGTGAATTTAAGTGAAATTTCACAGCTTTTTGGTTTTGCTTTCAGAATTATTTCAGGAAAGCTCATTGTCCATATTTACAAGCTGCTGTTTAGAGTACACATTTTTTTCTGGGCTGAAATATGTGTTTTCTCAAACAGCAAATTCAATTACATGTTTATAAGTACATAAGTACATAAGTAGTGCCATACTGGGAAAGACCAAAGGTCCATCTAGCCCAGCATCCTGTCACCGACAGTGGCCAATCCAGGTCAAGGGCACCTGGCACGCTCCCCAAACGTAAAAACATTCCAGACAAGTTATACCTAAAAATGCGGAATTTTTCCAAGTCCATTTAATAGCGGTCTATGGACTTGTCCTTTAGGAATCTATCTAACCCCTTTTTAAACTCCGTCAAGCTAACCGCCCGTACCACGTTCTCCGGCAACGAATTCCAGAGTCTAATTACATGTTGGGTGAAGAAAAATTTTCTCCGACTTGTTTTAAATTTACCACACTGTAGCTTCAACTCATGCCCTCTAGTCCTAGTATTTTTTGATAGCGTGAACAGTCTCTTCACATCCACCCGATCCATTCCACTCATTATTTTATACACTTCTATCATATCTCCCCTCAGCCGTCTCTTCTCCAAGCTAAAAAGCCCTAGCCTTCTCAGCCTCTCTTCATAGGAAAGTCGTCCCATCCCCACTATCATTTTCGTCGCCCTTCGCTGTACCTTTTCCAATTCTACTATATCTTTTTGAGATACGGAGACCAGTACTGAACACAATACTCCAGGTGCGGTCGCACCATGGAGCGATACAACGGCATTATAACATCCGCACACCTGGACTCCAGACCCTTCCTAATAACACCCAACATTCTATTCGCTTTCCTAGCCGCAGCAGCACACTGAGCAGAAGGTTTCAGCGTATCATCGACGACGACACCCAGATCCCTTTCTTGATCCGTAACTCCTAACGCGGAACCTTGCAAGACGTAGCTATAATTCGGGTTCCTCTTACCCACATGCATCACTTTGCACTTGTCAACATTGAACTTCATCTGCCACTTGCACGCCCATTCTCCCAGTCTCGCAAGGTCCTCCTGTAATCGTTCACATTCCTCCTGCGACTTGACGACCCTGAATAATTTTGTGTCATCGGCGAATTTAATTACCTCACTAGTTATTCCCATCTCTAGGTCATTTATAAATACATTAAAAAGCAACGGACCCAGCACAGACCCCTGCGGGACCCCACTAACTACCCTCCTCCACTGAGAATACTGGCCACGCAATCCTACTCTCTGCTTCCTATCTTTCAACCAGTTCTTAATCCATAATAATACCCTACCTCCGATTCCATGACTCTGCAATTTCTTCAGGAGTCTTTCGTGCGGCACTTTGTCAAACGCCTTCTGAAAATCCAGATATACAATATCAACCGGCTCCCCATTGTCCACATGTTTGCTTACCCCCTGCATATCAGCTTGGCAATTTCTGTGGGTAAAGCACAGTTTTACTGATGAAATTTCCTTTTAAAAATTACCGCCCATATTTTCAGTAGTTTCTACCCAGCTTGTAAGGCTTTCCTTGCTTTTCTAGATGCCTTCAGAGGTTTTGACGTCAATGAGCAAAGTTCACTTAATACCAACAAACAAAGATCTCCCAGGAGCTACTCCCTCCTCCAGTGACTTTTCAGCTCTGAATCCTAATCAGAAGTCCAGAACATATATTCTTGCAACTTTAGCTCTTTGAATGTGCTCAGTCCCACAGGCCTTTTGGAAGGATGGTGAAGGTCGTAAGCAGTGACCACCGTCCTCTTCCATGCTGAGAGCAGAGTGATTCTGTCAGTGCATAAAAGAGACTTAACTCCTGCTCGACATTTCCTGGGGCTAATGCACTGTAATGTTATGAGAGGCAGAAGATTACATGGACATTTTCTCTATTTTCTTAGTTTCTGTAATGAATCTTGCACATCCAAGGGCTGAAGGAGATCCGCCTAACCTTGCAAGTCTGTGCAGTTTCCAAGGAGCACAGAATTAATGATTTCAGCTCCTTAATAGCTCCACTAACCCAGAAACAATGTTAACGCTATTATTCCTGAGTTTAAGCAGAAGTTCAACCTTCAGCCCTTCAGAATATCAAATTACTCCTTTATAATGAAACAGACAATACTAAAGACATAAAATATCTATATCACAATATCAGTGTCTTACTGGGAGGAATTTATGTTCCCAAAAGCTAAGGATCCTCTGTGCTTATCCCAGAATTTACCCCTCACTCACTCCCCCCACAGCTAAGGATCCTCTGTGCTTATCCCAGGCTTTGCCCCTCACTCCCCCCCCCAAAGCTAAGGACCCTCTGTGCTTATCCCAGACTTTACCCCTCACTCACTCCCCCCACAGCTAAGGATCCTCTGTGCTTATCCCAGGCTTTGCCCCTCACTCACTCCCCCCACAGCTAAGGACCCTCTGTGCTTATCCCAGATTTTGCCCCTCACTCCCCCCCCCCAAAGCTAAGGACCCTCTGTGCTTATCCCAGACTTTACCCCTCACTCACTCCCCCCACAGCTAACGATCCTCTGTGCTTATCCCAGACTTTACCCCTCACTCACTCCCCCACAGCTAAGGATCCTCTGTGCTTATCCCAGGCTTTGCCCCTCACTTCCCCCCCCCCCAAAGCTAAGGACCCTCTGTGCTTATCCCAGACTTTACCCCTCACTCACTCCCCCCACAGCTAAGGATCCTCTGTGCTTATCCCAGACTTTACCCCTCACTCACTCCCCCCCACTGCTAAGGATCCTCTGTGCTTATCCCAGGCTTTGCCCCTCACTCCCCCCCCCCCCAAAGCTAAGGATCATCTGTGCTTATCCCAGAATTTACCCCTCACTCACTCCCCCCACAGCTAACGATCCTCTGTGCTTATCCCAGAATTTACCCCTCACTCACTCCCCCCCCACAGCTAAGGATCCTCTGTGCTTATCCCAGACTTTACCCCTCACTCACTCCCCCCACAGCTAACGATCCTCTGTGTTTATCCCAGGCTTTACCCCTCACTCACTCCCCCCACAGCTAAGAATCCTCTGTGTTTATCCCATACTTTACCCCTCACTCACTCCCCCCAAAGCTAAGAATCCTCTGTGTTTATCCCAGGCTTTACCCCTCACTCACTCCTCCCACAGCTAAGAATCCTCTGTGTTTATCCCAGACTTTACCCCTCACTCACTCCCCCCCACAGCTAAGGATCCTCTGTGTTTATCCCAGACTTTACCCCTCACTCACTCCCCCCAAAGCTAAGAATCCTCTGTGTTTATCCCAGGCTTTACCCCTCACTCACTCCCCCCCACAGCTAAGGATCCTCTGTGTTTATTGAGGAAAGACTTCCCTTGACTGAACCAGTAAACAAAGTTTATTTATGTGTTCAGTAATTATGTTATGTATTATAGTTTCTACTATTTTGCCCAGAATGAAAATCAGGTTTACTAATCTTTAGTATCTGAGTATCTGAGATTACCTCTTGAGCCCTTTTTGCAATTGGTGTTATATTGGCCACCTTCCAATGTTTAGGAGAACAGTAATGTCAAGTTATAGATTACCAATAATAGTTTGGAGTTTCGTGTTTGATTTCTTTCAATACTCTAGGCTGTATGCCATCCGGTCCAGATGATTTGCAGCTCATTAACTTTTTAATTTGGCTTATCACATCTTCCAGGATTGCTGAAATTTGATTCACTTCCTCATTATGGTCACCCTTAAATACCATTTCTGGCACAGGTATCTCTTTCACCTCTCCCTCAATAAAAACCTAAACAAAGAATTTCTTTAAGAACATAGAGAGGTGTGGTAGCCGTGTTAGTCCACTTTTAAAGGTAATCAATAGAAATAAAACATGGAAAAGAAAATAAGATGATACCTTTTTTATTGGACATAACTTAATACATTTCTTGATTAGCTTTCGAAGGTTGCCCTTCTTCGTCAGATCGGAAATAAGCAAATGTTGGTAGATGACAATATATATTTCAGTGACAGTCTAACAGGATGGGGGTGGATAGGTGAGGGACAGGGAGATATGCATGGAGACAGGAAGGTGACAGAGCGGTACAACTTTATGGTTTATAATGGGCTAGAAAACCCAGATCTTTGTTAAGTCCTGTCTGGTGGGTATCAAAATATTTAATCATTCTGACTTCAAAGGTCTTAAGTTCCTGTATTGTTTTAAAGTTACCTTTCAGGATTCTTACTATGAAATCACTGGTACAGTGTTCTGGTTTTGTAAAGTGCCGCCCCACAGTCGTGACATCCTGGCTGGCACTGGCATTTTTCATATGATGTCTATGTAAATTAAATCTTGTCTTTAGCATCTGGCTTGTTTCTCCAATATAGCATCCTTCGTCACATTTTTACACTGAATTTTTTTTTGTTACATTTATACCCCACACTTTCCCACTCATGGCAGGCTATGGAGGGTTAAGTGACTTGCCCAGAGTCACAAGGAGCTGCCTGTGCTGGGAATCGAACTCAGTTCCTCAGGATCAAAGTCCACCACCTTAACCACTAGGCCACTCCTCCACTAACTCCACTAATGATGTATACCACATTGGAAGATGGCCATGTAAAGGATTCCTTTATGTTGAATATTTTTCCTTTGTGAATGGACTTGGGGAAAATCCACTATTTCTGGGAAAAGCAGTATAAAATGTTTTGTATTTTTTTGGGATCTTGCCAGGTATTTGTGATCTGGATTGGCCACTGTTGGAAACAGGATGCTGGGCTTGATGGACCTTTGGTCTTTCCCAGTATGGCAATACCGTGGGGGGTCCTGTGAAATGTTTTGGCATAGTTTGCAGCTGGATATAGTGCAAGGATGTTTGCCATTCTCTTCTTTTTGAGTCTGTGTTGGAAGCTTACTTCTAATTAGCTTGTGTTTTAAGTTGGGTGGCTGTCGGAATTCATCCTCCTGGAGTAGAGGCTGCAGATATTTTATGATTTTTCTTAATTTTTCCAGCTCTGGGTTGTATGTCACTGTAAGGGGGATTCTACAAAGCAGCTAAAAGACCTTATCAGAACATTTCCTACACAAGCGCAGCCTCATCTGAAGAAACTCATACCAAACCAGCCTTCTGTGAGCACATTCTACATGCTACCCAAAATCCACAAACCTGGAAACCCTGGCAGATCAATCATATCGGGTACTGGCACACTCACGGAGGAAATATCTGGGCTCATAGAGGGAATTCTGAAACCTCTCGTGCACAAAACAAACAGTTTCATACAAGACACCACAGACTGTGGATAATGAGTGGAATGGAAAGGGTCGATGTGGAGCGTCTGTTTACGCTTTCCAAAAATACTAGGACAAGGGGGCATGCGATGAAGCTGAATTGTAGTAAATTTAGAATGAATCAGAGGAAATATTTCTTCACTCAACGCGTAGTTAGACTCTAGAATTCGTTGCCGGAAAAAGTGGTTAAGGCGGTTGACTTAGCAGAATTTTTTAAAGGGTTGGATGGCTTCCTGGAGGAAAAGGTCATAGAATGTTATTAAATGGACGTGGGAAAAATCCACTATTTTTGGGATGGGCAGGACAAATTGTTTGTTCTTTTGGCCGCTGTCGGAGACTGGGTGCTGGGCTCGATGGACCCTTGGTCTGTCCCAGCATGGCGATGCTTATGTACTTATACTTGGCACGACAGTCGGTTTAGGCAGTCAGTGCTGCAGAATCTGTTCGGGGTTTAGGATCCAACTCCACCCCCCCCCCCCCAGACCCATTTTTGTTCTGTTCCAGGCTGCACTCCCAGTTAGTTGTTTATGGTTTCAGGTCAATCTATGTTATGTCCTCGCCGTTGCGATGCCCAATTGACCAATATTCATTGTTTTGAGTGAGCCTGCTTGCTAGGGATACCCCACATGTGAGAATAAGCAGCCTGCTTGTCCTTGGAGAAAGCGAAGATACATACCTGTAGCAGATATTCTCCGAGGACAGCAGGCTGATTGTTCTCACAAACCCACCCTCCTCCCCTTTGAAGTTGTTGTTTGCTTATTTTTATGCTTTTTGATTAAACTGAGGTAGCACGCTCGCGCGGCGGGTGGGAAGTTGTTCGTGCCAGGGGCGTTGCCAGGCAACAGATTTTAGGTGGGCCTAGGCAAGAAGTGGGTGGGCACCAAGTGTTCTCCTCCCCCCCCAACACCAAAAAAATATCTCAGTTGGCAGAAAAATGGTCCGCGCATGAGTGGTGAGCGCAATTCGCGCGCCAGAACTCTCTGGCAAAACCTTTTGTTTATTTTGCTTGCAAAATTTCCGATTCCTGTGCTACCATGGATGTCGACCCACATGTGAGAACAATCAGCCTGCTGTCCTCGGAGAATACCTGCTACAGGTAAGTATCTTCGCTTTATGTAGTAAATACAGTATTGATGTGCCTTAATGATAGTTTAGTGTTATAGTTCTCGTGATTATTTTTTTTTACTTGAATTTGATACTGTAACCATTGCTCTGCTCTTGTATCTTTTCCCTCTATTTATGACTTTCTTTGTTTCTTATTTCTTTCCCTTTGATGCTTTGTTGTGAACCACACTGATATGTTTTATTTATATGCAGTTTATCAAATAAATGTGAACATATAAGGATGGCTGGGCTAAGGATCATGAAAGTAGAGCATCTGGATGATGGTCCCCAAGGGTATCTACCAAGTGCCCTACAGTGCACTCCATCCTCTCTGTGTGCTCCTGTATGACTCTTACTCTCTAGTCCAGAGCCTCCTAGAACCAGGCCGTCTCCTGTGCCAGTACAATGAATGCTTCATCTCCTGCAGGACCTGAGGTCATAGACAGAGCTGCTTCTTTCTCCACAGAGGATGGAGCATTGGCTACATGAGAGGCAGGAGATGGCCACTGCTGGACCTCCTCGCTGTCTGAGATGAGTATCACTGTCTAATCATTGTCATCCTCATCCTGGTAGTGGCACAATGGGATGGAGGGACGGAAGTTGCTGTGAGGGATGGTTGGGAGTGCAGGGAGTGACTCTTCCCTTCCTCCAAGTCCATAGTTTCTGGTTGATGGGCTAGGCCTTTGCCCTTACATCCTGGGGGTCCAGTATCTTGATGGACAAGCAAGACAGCTAGTCAAATCATGTTCCCATGTGAAATGCAATGAGAATATCTTCCTTATTTATCTATTTGCTGTGCAGGTGACATCTGGCCAGCAGGCAGATGTGTGCATTTCAGAGACAGGGTGATTAGTGGTTGCTATGCTTTGAGCTTTCACTAGACAGATATCTCTAGGGCACTCACAATGTGTAGATTGAGATGAGACTGGAGAGGCATACAAACTCCCATACTTAATCCCTTATCTCCTATATCTCACTGCTGAGCTTCGTAATAGTCTAAACAGCTATGAACGCTAATTAAGCTGTCACCGAAACATCCAGCTTCTTAGAGCACCAGGTTCTTAGCCAACAAAGAACCTGCCAGCATCAACCCAACTGGTTTCTTGTCAGTTAGATGCTGGTGCTTTCATGGTCTACAGTGTCAACTAGGTCATGCTCACATGTCCTCTCTCTGTCCTATATTTGTGTCCCTACTGCAGGGATGTGCTGGTAAATTTTTAACAACAGGCTCTTTCTCCGGACATAGCCAGCTCTGCAGTTGGAAGGGCCAGGGGAGGCCCGGGGGGGGGGGGGGGGTAGCAACACTTGTCTCCTCTCTCCTCCCTCCCTTCGTGCAGGCACGCTAGGCATACCTTTGCTGGCAGCCAATAAATGGACTGCCACCACTCCCAACGTCTTGCTCTAAGCAGCATGCTGGGAACTTCTTTCACATGCTTGAGAATTCCCAGCCTGCTGCCCAGAGCTGGAAACAAGGAGTGAGGAGCAGCAGCAGTCCTATTTACTTGGCTGGCAGGGCTTCAGCATCCCCCACCAGCAAAGTAAAAAGAGAATTCAGCAGGGAGCCCAAGCCACATTTTGGGAGACAAGTTGTTAAAGTAGCCATGGAGGGCTCTACTTTAACAACCGGCTCCCAAATTCTTATAAACTTAACAACCGGCTCTTGAGAGCCTGTGAGAGCCTGCTCCAGCACACCACTGCCCTACTGCCTTGTCCACAGCCTCTGGTCTTCAGGGAGTGAAGGGTGATACAATCACCCAGTTCTGTGCTATCACGTGCCCACTCTTCCTGTCTCAAACATTTCAATGTTGTCATGATTTTCCTCAGTTATTCCAGTCATTTATCCCCTGGTCTTCTTGCTGCTCCCTGTACCCTGCTCCCTTTTCTCTGACCCCCCCCCCCCCCCCCCCAATATACCCACACGTTTGTTTCCCTTTTATCTACTATTCACTCATCATACGGGAATATTATTTTTCTTTCTGCTCTCGACAGCTTGTGCTATTTAACAGTCAGTAGAAGTGAAAGCAGCAGATAATGAACAGAAATATAATTATACCGACTTTTTTATCCCTCATACAAACCATGACAGGGAAACATATATGAAGAATAATGACACAATAAACGCTGTATTTTATGAGCTCTTCCTGCACCAGGTAATAACATTTAATATGGTGAAAAATATCCTGGCTTCTAACAAAGTGAGGTTGGGGTGACAGTGTGGTTAATTGTTCAGAGCTAGGGGGTCAGGAGGACATAGGCCTTCCCTGCTGCTCTTAGTGACTCCTGGCTTCTCACACCGTTCCTAGCCTCATAAATTCTAATTCTTATCATTACTAATTACTAGATCAGAAGGGAGACCATCTCTCACCCCTGTCTTGCTTCCCCATCTTCTCCTTTTCAGGATCCTTCCTGAACCAGCTTCAGTTCTGGCCATTGATTTGATGGTTTAACATCCCCCGTATCCCTTAACCCTGCAAATAATTTGATCATAAATCAGTAAGTTACTGCTTGCTCCCTGTGTGTGTCCCTGTCTCCTCAGCTCGAAACTTGGGGTCATCTTTGACTCTTCTCTCTCCTTCTCTGCTCATATCCAGCAGATCGCCAAGACCTGTCGTTTCTTTCTTTACAACATCCGTAAAATCCGCCCCTTTCTTTCTGAGCACTCTACCAAAACCCTCATCCACACCCTTGTCACCTCTCGTTTGGACTACTGCAATCTGCTTCTTGCTGGCCTCCCACTTAGTCACCTCTCCCCTCTCCAGTCGGTTCAAAACTCTGCTGCCCATCTCGTCTTCCGCCAGGGTCGCTTTACTCATACTACCCCCTCTCCTCAAGACCCTTCACTGTTTCCATATCCGTTTTTCGCATTCCTGTTCAAACTTCTTCTACTAACTATAAATGTATTCACTCTGCTGCTCCCCAGTATCTCTCCACACTCGTCCTTCCCTACACCCCTTCCCGTGCACTCTGCTCCATGGATAAATCCTTCTTATCTGTTCCCTTCTCCGCTACTGCCAACTCCAGACTTCGTTCCTTCTGTCTTGCTGCGCCCTATGCCTGAAATAGACTTCCTGAGCCCCTACGTCTTGCCCCATCCTTGACCATCTTTAAATCTAGATTGAAAGCCCACCTCTTTAACATTGCTTTTGACTTGTAACCACTTGTATCCACTCGCCTCCACCTACCCCTACCCTCCTCTCCTCTTTCCTCTACACATTAATTGATTTGTTGCTTTATTTTTTGTCTACTAGATTGTAAGCTCTTTGAGCAGGGACTGTCTTTCTTCTATGTTTGTGCGCGCTGCGTATGCTTTGTAGCGCTATAGGAATGCTAAATAGTAGTATTAGTAGTAGTCCCCTCACCCTGAGTCTCTCCCTCTTCTGTCCTCATCCCTTCAACCTCACCATTACCCTTCCAGTGTCCACCCCATCTCCTTACTGACCTCTCGTCTTAGGCCGAAAACTATCCCCCTTTTTCCTCTCTCATTTATATCCTTCCCTCCGTCCCTCCCAGATGGTTTTCCTGTTATGCAGGTCAATTAGTCTGACCTCTCTGGTGGGTAAATTAGTGGAGGGTAACGGATTTTGTACAAACAAGTGCAGGATCGGAGGTAACTTGGTTTACTGGGGCAGAGCATGTCAATGTATTCATTCTTATGACTGGATAAGCAAAGACGATGGTCGTGATGCCTTTCCTTTCAAAACAAGGTTCAGAACTCCCAGAGTAGTACGCTGGATTAGAAACTGCCTGAAAAACAGAGGACATAATTGACGCTGAGTATAAGGGATAAGCCGTTGTTAAATGCAACAGAAGAAAGGCAGTCACATTTCCTTTGTTGTTTCCTGTCCATTGGCAAAGGAAAATAAACAGAAAAAGACGACATCGTGTTCTTTCATTTCCCAACGCAAGGAGGCCTGCCTCTCACCATACAAAGTTGTCCCCGTCCGATATGGCCAAGACTGACATTGAACCTGCCATGCAGTTACTAGACACACTGTGAGCTGAATACTGGCCTTGGCTTTATCAGCTACAACTGAAATCCCAGCTTCCTTCCCCAGCAATCCATCCCCCATCTAGGCCCCTATGGTGTAAGTACCCCCACCTAACCCATCTAGGCTGGTTCCATAAGTTCTCCTCCCTAGTAGAACCCCCCCCCCCCCCACCAAGCCTCCCTCCCATGATCAGGGACCTTTTCTCAACAACCTGATGTTGTAGGGAGTCCGTTGAGGCAAGAGTGATGCCTATGGCCACACTGAATCCCATATGAGGACTACAACTTCTCACCATAGTCTCGTGGCTCTGCTAGAGTTTGTGTAGTACCGCACAGCTATGGTGAGAGGTCGCAGCTGACAAATTGTATTTGGTATCCGCTATGGGAAGGAGGAAATGGCAACTGCTTCTGCTCCAACCAGTGATGTCGCTACGGGTAGCTACCATGACCTCTAGTGGCCACATTAAATCACAGCAGCTATTTTCAGAGTAGAGCTGGAGATCACTCCTGCTCTGACTAGCCACTAGACCACCAAGGATTGTAAGGTAGTTGGGGAGCTACTCTTTGCGTTCTTTTTGTCTGTATGTAATGTGATTGCAAAGTAATACAGTTATGATCTTGCATAGCAGTTTTTAAATGGTAAATAGAGTGCTCTAATAAATGCGTTTAAGTACATAATCATCGCCATGCTGGGACAGACCAAGGGTCCATCGAGCCCAGCACCCTGTCCTGACAGCGGCCAAAAGAACAAGCAATTTGTCCCGCCCATCCAAAAATAGTGGATTATTCTCAAATCATTCATAACATTCTATGGCCTTTTGCTCCAGGAAGCCGTCCAACCCTTTTTTTGAAATCTGCTAAGTTAAACCGCCTTAACCACCTTTTTCCGGCAGGGAATTCCAGAGTTTAACTACGCGTTGAGTGAAGAAAAATTTCCTCCGATTCGTTTTAAATTTACCACACTGCAGCTTCATCGCATGCCCCCTTGTCCTAGTATTTTTGGAAAGCGTAAACAGACGCTCCACATCGACCCGTTCCATTCCACTCATTATCTTATAGCCTCTATCGTATCTCCCCTCAAGACCGCTATCTATTTTGATACAAAAGTTAGCATGAGTTTAAGTCTGTAAATTTGGGATGATAAGTTCCTTAGGGATTAGCAGTGCACTCCATTGTAAAACACTGTGGTTTCTAGCAGGGCCGTGCCTAGGGTCTCCGGCGCCCCCCTGCAGTTGGCCTCTCCAGCGCCCCCCCCCCCTCAGTCGCCTCTCCGGCGCCCCCCTCCCCGAAAACGAGCGCTACACTACTAGCGCTCTTCTCCCCAGATCCATTTTTTTGTTTAAATTTACCTCTCCGGCGCTTGCAGCGTAGGCACGTTAATGAGAAGGAGGCGGCGCTCCCCCGCCCCGACGTGTCTTGCCTTCGCTGTGTCCCGCCTTCTTCTGACGTCAGAAATGACGTCAGAAGAAGGCGGAACCGAGCGAAGGGAAGACACGTCGGGGCGGCCGGGGAGCGCCGCCTCCTTCTCACTTACGCTGCCGCGCGCCGGAGAGGTAAATTTAATCCAAAAAAAAAAGGATCTGGGGAGAAGAGGGCGAGGTAAGCATGGTGCGGCGGGGCGCCCCCCAGAGGATGGCGCCCTCCTGCCATGCTTACCTCGCTTACCGCATCGGCACGGCCCTGGTTTCTAGCTTTTCATTAGCTGAGGTCCCTGTGTGCGGAGGTTATTTTGCTTGGAGGTAAAATATGGTCTTTCAATATTTAAATTATATATATTCTGTCTTGGATACTATTTGGGTGATCCATTGGTATGTTGAAGATGCAGTGTTTTAATCATTTTTGTAGCTTGCAAAACCTAAGTTTTATGAGAGAGGAACCTGCAATGATTGTTTTGGTCAGCTTATAATGGTAGTAGGGAAATTATATTACAGTGAAAATTTGAGAAATGAATTGCTCTTGATTATAATTTTTCAGAGCATATAAGCCTCGTATTCAGTAACATCGATGTGCCTTTTTTATTCTGGACTGTGCATCAGGCTGGTATAATGTCCGCAGTGTAGTCCTGTGTCTGGACTCCTTTTCTCTATTTTAATAAAATCTATATCGTGGTTGTTCTGTAACTAAATACAAAATGGCCGATTCAGGTCACAAGTACCTGGCACAAACCCAGTTAGTAGCACAATTCCATGCTACCAATCCCAGGGCAAGCAGTGGCTTCCCCTATGTCCATCTCAATAGCAGACTATGGACTTTTCCTCCAGGAACTTGTCCAAACCTCTTTTAAACCCAGATACGCTATAACCTCTGTTACCACATCGTCTGGCAGTGAGTTCCAGAGTTTAACTATTCATTGAGTGAAAAAATTTTCCTCCTATTGAAAGTATTTCCATGTAACTTCATTGAGTGTCCCCTGGTCTTTGTACTTTCTGAAAGAGTGAAAAATCAGTTCACGTCTACTCGTTCTACACCACTCAGGATTTTATAGACCTCAATCATACCCCCCCCCCCCCCCCCCGCCATCTCTTTTCCAAGCTGAAGAGCCCTAACCTCTTTAGTCTTTCCTTATATGAGAGGCTCTCCATTTCCTTTGGTAGCTCTTCTTTGAACCTTTTCTAATTCTGCTTTAACTTTTTTGAGACTTTTTTTTTTAGAAGTCTTTGTTAAAATGGTTCTCCCAGTTGCCAGCCTGTGCTTGCAATTCCTGGGACTGGAGGATCTGCCGACTGCAAGCTCTGACAATCTCCAGTGGGCCTCACTGGTTCACTTTCACACAACCAAACTTTAGTTTTCAGTTTTGACTTTGGCTAAAGCCAGGTGACAAGTTTTGGCTGCATGTTCGGTTTCGGCCGAAAGTGGTTAGATAGTTTTGGTAGCAGTTTCGGTTTCAGCCTCTAATGTTAATGAACTTTAAATCTAGACTGAAAGCCCACCTCTTTAACATTGCTTTTGACTCGTAACCACTTGTAACCATTCGCCTCCACCTACCCTCCTCTCTTCCTTCCCGTTCACATTAATTGATTTGATTTGCTTAATTTATTTTTTGTCTATTAGATTGTAAGCTCTTTGAGCAGGGACTGTCTTTCTTCTATGTTTGTGCAGCACTGCGTATGCCTTGTAGCGCTATAGAAATGCTAAATAGTAGTAGTAGTAATGAACTCTTCAATATCAATTTTAATCTCCTATAATGTTCTTTACTGATTCTTTTTCTTAGTGATTTCTGCTTGATAGTTGTTCCTTCCTCCCCTGCTAGATATTTATACACCTTCGTGTTCAATTTCCTTTATCTCACAGTTATCAGTGAGGCAGATGTTTTCAGTTTTGCTCAACTTTCCCCTACAGAAATTCACCTTAGCACAAAACTCAGTTTGAGTGGTGCTATATCCCTTCCCTTGTCATACATAGGATTCTATGCGTTTGATTAGGACATCTTTCAAACATTTTTTATGCTTGATGAGAAATGGAATGCTGGACATTTGACTTTTTAATAGCTCAATAATACTACTACTACTACTTAGCATTTCTATAGCGCTACTAGGGTTATGCAGCGCTGTACAAGTTAAAACATGGGGAAGGACAGTCCCTGCTCAAGAGAGCTTACAATCTGTGTAGTCAGTGTATCATGAATGGGGAAGGTGGTTAGGCGCCAAAAGCAAGGGAGAAGAGATGGGTTTTGAGTAAGGACTTAAAGATGGGCAGGGAGGGCGCATGGCATATGGGCTCGGGGAGTCTGTTCCAGGCATAAGGTGATGCGAGGCAGAAGGGATGGAGTCTGGAGTTAGCGGTGGGTGGAGAAGGGTACAGATAGGAGTTGATTTGTCCTGAGAGCGGAGGTTACGGGTTGGGACATAGTGGAGAGGGAAAGGGTAGAGAGGTAATGGGGGGCTGCAGATTGAGTGCATTTGAAGGTCATTAGGAGAAGCTTGAACTGAATACGGTAGTGAATCGGGAGCCAGTGAAGCGACTTGAGGAGAGGGGTGATATGAGAGTATCGGTTCATGCGGTAGAATAAGACTGCAGTGGAATTTGTGGACAGATTGAAGGGGGATAGGTGGCTAAGCGGGAGACAGCAAGGAGAAGGTTGCAATAGTCAAGACGAGAGGTAACAAGTGAGTGGACGAGGGTTCGGGTGGTCTGTTCAGAGAGGAATGGGCGGATTTTGCTAATATTATAGAGGAGAAGCGACAGGTCCTTAGCTGTCTGCTGGATAGGGCAGAGAAGGAGAGGGAGGAGTCGAAAATGACTCCGAGATTGCGGGCTGACGAGACGGGGAGGATGAGGGCGTTGTCAACAGAGACAGAGAGTGGGGGAAGAGGAGAGGAGGGTTTGGGTGGGAAGACGAAGGAGCTCAGTCTTTGCCATGTTCAGTTTCAGATGACGGTTGGACATCCAGGCGCGATATCTGAGAGTGCAGGCCGAGACTTTGGCCTGGGTTTCGACTGTGATGTCGGGAGTGGAGAGGGTAGAGCTGGGTGTCATCGGCATAGAGATGGTACTGGAAACCATGTGATGAGATCAGTGAGCCCAGGGAAGAGGTGTATATTGAGAAAAGAAGCGGTCCAAGGGCAGATCCTTGGGAACCCCAACAGAGAGCGGGACGGGGGTGGAAGAAGAGCCATTAGAAAATACTCTGAAGGTGCATTGGGAAAGATACGAGGAGAACCAGGAGAGGACGGGGCCCTGGAATCCAAATGAGGACAGTGTGTCAAGAAGTAAATTATGATTGACGGTGTCGAAGGCGGCAGATAAGTCAAGGAGGATAAGGATGGAGTAGTGACCTTTGGATTTGGCAAGGAACAGGTCATTGCAGACTTTGGAGAGAGCTTTTCTGTTGAGTGTAGTGGGCGAAAGCCGGATTGAAGCGGATCAAGGATGGCCTGAGAGGAGAGGAAATCAAGGCAGCGGCTGTGGACAGCGCGTTCAAGTAATTTGGAGAGGAAGGGTAGAAGGGAGATGGGGCGGTATTGGAGGGACAGGTGGGGTCAAGTGATGGTTTTTTAAGAAGTGGAGTGACTACAGCGTGCTTGAAGGTGTCAGGGACAGTAGCAGTGGAGAGAGAGAGGTTGAGGATGTGACAGATTGAGGGGTTAACTGTAGGAGAGATGTTGGTAAGCAGATTGGTGGGAATGGGGTCAGACGAACAGGTGGTGCACTTAGAGGAAGAAAGAAGGCGAGCAGTTTCCTCTTCGGTGATCTCAGGGAAGGAGGAGAAGGAGGACAGGTTAGGTTGGTTGAGGGAGTGGGTTAAGAAGTCACAGGGAGGAGAAGGCTTGGAGGTGAATTCAAGGTTTATCTTCTGCACTTTATCGCGGAAGTAGTCCAGCTAATGTTTGAGGAGAGAGTGGAGGGGGGGGGGGGTGGGAGCGGAGGGCACTTTAAGTAGGGAGTTGAGGGTTGCGAAGAGGCGACGAGGGTTTGGAGCCAGAGAATTGGTTAATTGAGAATAATGTTCCTGTTTGGCAAGGAATAGGGAGGACTGGAAGGAGGATAGCATGAATTTGTAATGGGTGAATTCTGACAGGGTGCGAGATTTCCTCCAGAGTCGTTCAGGCAGATCGGGTGCAGGAGCGAAGGTAACGGATGCATGGGGTTAACCAGGGCTGAGGATTAATGCGCTTAGTGGGGCGAGAGACAGATGGTGCTAGGGTATCCAGAGCAGTGGAGAGAATTTCATTGTAGGTAGAGACAGCCGTGTCGACAGATTCAGAAGACGAGATGGATGGAAGAGATTGGAGATGTGAGAGGATAGGGTAGGGGGGTCGACAGCTTGGAGATTCCTGAAGGTAGTGGTTATAGTTGGGCCGAGGTTGAGGGGGAGGTGATGAAGTGTGAGGGTGATTAGGTGATGATCTGAGATAGGAAGGACTGAGGTGCAGAAATTAGAAGGTGAGCAGGAAGAGAAGAGACCGAGGTCGAGACAATGGCCAATCACGGTGAGTAGGGGGCGGTAGAGGATAGTCGGAGGTTAAAGGAGGAATCAGGGTGAGGAATTTAGAAGCGTAGGAGTTGGATGGGTTGTCAAACGTGAATGTTAAATCACCAAGAATGAGGGATGGAGATGCGGGATCGAGAAAGACGGTGAGCCAGGCGTCGAAGTCAGTAAGGAATGAAGAGAGGGGCTTATCAGGGGGGCGGTAGATGATGGCAACTCTGAGTGGTACTGGGTGAATAGTCGGATGGAGTGAGCTTCAAAGGACGAGAAAGCAGTGAGACTGCGGCAGGAGGAGGGGTTGGAAAACTACAGGAGGGCGAGAGAAGTAGCCCGACGCCTCCGCCGCGGCCATCTGGGCGGGGAGTGTGGGAGAAGAGATACCTCCATGACAAAGGGCGGCGACTGAGGCAGAGTAGTTGTCAGGGGAGAGCCAGGTTTCGGTTAGGGCGAGTAGTTTGAAGGGGAGCGAGAGATGAAGAGATCGTGGATGAAGGGCAGTTTGTTGCAGACTGAGTGGGCATTCCACAAAGCACATGAGAAGGGGAGGGAAGAGGGGGGGAGGGAGGGATAGAGACGAGATTGGAGGCGTTACGGAATCGTTTGTTGTGGTAGGAGGAGGACAGGTAGGGGGACCTGGATTAGTGATTAATGTCTCCCACGATAGCAGGAGGAGGAGCAGGAGAGTGCGGAGGAGGTGGGGGAGGTCGGGCGACGAAGGGCGACGAAGACGGGTGCACTTAAGAGAATGGTGAAGGGTTAATGGTAGGAAGGAGGTGTTGAAGATTAAGGGCTAGGAAGGAGGAGGGGGACAAGAGAGATGGTGAGGTGGTGAGGGATGGGGGTGGATAGGGTAATTGCCGTAGTGGGCAGGTTGGGAGGGAACACAGGGGGCAATGAGTTCCAGCAGTGGACAGCGGTAAGGGGAGGGGAAAAAGATTAGGAAGGGACGGGCAAGGAAGAGGATGTGGACAGGGGCCATAAGTAGTGATTGCGGTGTAAGTGGTAGAGACCTGAGGTGAGAAGTAGATAGATAGAGCGGAGAGTCGGAGGCTTGGAATGGAGGGATAGATGGACTGGAGAGCAGGTAAGTCAATGGCTGACAAGTTAGCAGGCAGGCAAGGTGAGGGCAGTGGCTGCCAAACTAGCAGGCGGGCTGAAGCAAGCTGATGCGGATGGACAGGGATGAGCAGGGAGAGGCTGGGGGGTAGGTAGGTCAATAGCTGACAAGTTGTAGGTAGGCAAGTAAATCAGTGGTTGACAAGCTAGTAGGCGGGTTGGGGCATGCTGGAGCCCGGTGGACAAGAACAAGCAGGGAGATTCTGAGAGAAGCATAAAGACAAGGCTGACAAGTTAGCAGGCAGGCGAGTAAGTCAATGGCTGACAAGCTAGCAGGCAGGCTGGAACAAGCTGGTGCAGATGAGCAGGGAGAAGCTGGAGCAAGCAGGCTGGAGCAGATGGACTGGAACAGGCAGGGAGAAGCTGGTTCAGGTGGATCGGAGCACGCTGGAGCAGATGTACTGGAGCGGGCAGGCTGGAGCAGGTGTATGGAATAAGCAGGGAGAAGCTGGTTCAGGCAGACTGGAGCCGGTGTACTGGAACAAGCAGGGAGAAGCTGGTTCAGGCGGACTGGAACACGCTGGAGCAGATGTACTGGAGTAGGCAGGCTGGAGCAGGTGTACCGGAGTAGGCAGGCTGGAGCAGGTGTACTGGAACAAGCAGGGAGGAGCTGGATCAGGCGGACTGGAACACGCTGGAGCAGATGTACTGGAGTAGGCAGGCTGGAGCAGGTGTACCGGAGTAGGCAGGCTGGAGCAGGTGTACTGGAGCAAGTAGGTGTACTGGAGCAGATGGGCTGGAACAAGCAGGGAGAAGCCTGACTGGAACACTGGAGCAAGCAGGGGAAGCTGGGTCGGCGTACTGGAGCAAGCTGGGATCGACGTACTGGAACAAGCTGGGATCACGAGATGGGATCATGCAGACAGGAGTAGGCTTGGGAGCAGGCGGACTGGAACACACTAGGGCAGGAACATGCTAGCAGGGAGAAGCTGGATCAGGCGGACCAGAACAGACTGGAGATGCTGGATCAGGCGGACTGGAGTGACTGGAGCAGATGGACTGGAACGAGCAGGGAGAAGCAGCTGGATTAGGCAGGCTGGAACAAGCAGGAAGAAGCTGGATCAGTCGGACCGGGACAGGCTGGAAAAGGTGGCTGGAACAGGCGGACTGGAACAAGCAGGAAGGAGCTGGATCAGGCGGACCGGGGCAAGCCGGAGCAGGAGGCAGGAACAGGCAGGGAGAGGCTGGAACTGCGGACTGGGACAGGCAGGAAGAAGCTTCTTTCTGGGGGTCAGCAGCTCTGCTGGCTTCTGTCTGTGTTTGTCTTGTCTCTAGTCTCTGTGCTGATTGCTTCACTAGACCTCACCTGTGTGGGCTATGCCTCTCTAGAATCATTATTGACATCTCGATGGTGGGCTGGTTCATTTTGCAACTGTTGTGTTGTACGATCCCTGATTGAGGCGTTGAGTGTTGAAACATTGCCCGTGTCGGGTCATTGATATATAGCATTGGTTCACGATGTGTTCTGGTTTTGAAGGCTCTTGGTACTTCTTTGCTTGAATTACATCTTTCAAACCACACACATGTGTGGAATCTACATGTACTGTTACACACTATACATATTGAAGAAATATTTTTTTGCTTAGGCTCTGGAATTTGTTGCAAAGATGATGTAGTAAAAGAAGTGGGTTTAAAAAGGTTTTGGAAAAGTTCCGGAAGAATAAGTCTGTGTTATTAAGGCCGACTTGGAAAAAGTGACTTCTTATCTCTGGGGTATGTGGCATAGAGCTGCCCTATCTTTTCAGATCTTACCAGGTATTTGTTACCTGAATGGAAACAGGATGCTTTAGTTTGATGGACGTTTGGTCTGACCGTGTTTGGCAAATCTTATTCTCTTATGACTTTACATCAGTTTTGAAAGGGAAGAATTTCTCATGTCCAAAGATCTGCAGCTGCCATTAATGTAGGTACTCATATATTTGGAAATCTGAAAGTATGTGTTTACGTGCAACTCTCTGTCCCCAAAATGTTCTTTCAACTCTCTGAATACAAATACGAGAAGCCCAAAAAACAAGACCAGAGAGTTAGAGTGTATAGCACTACTACTACTACTACTTATCATTTCTATAGCGCTACTAGACATACGCAGCGCTGTACACCTGACTAAGAGGCCCTTTGACCCAGCGGTGGTACAGCTACCGACACTTGGTCATACGCCAATCTGGCAACTACTGCCAGGCCTAACGTCAGAGCGGTGGTAAAGCCACCCCCAGCAAACACCATTTCTGGCACCACCAGAAATTTCTTTTTACCTCCAGGAGTTACCCAGCACCAGGATAGTGCAGGACCCCTTACAGTCAGCTAAATGAGTGGGGGTAAGGGTTCCCCACGGAAATGGCCATGCAGCAACTATTTATTTACCATAAGTACATAAGTGTTGCATACTGGACGGACCAAAGGTCCATCGAGCCCAGCATCCTGTTTCCAACAGTGGCAATCCAGGTCACAAGTACCTGCAGAAACCCAAAGAGTAGCAACATTCCATGTAGAACCCAAAGAGTAGCAAGATTCCATTCAGCAATCCCAAGTACATAAGTATTGCCATACTGGGACGGACCAAAGGTCCATCAAGCCCAGCATCCTGTTTCCAACAGTGGCCAATCCAGGTTACAAGTACCTGGCAAGATCACAAAACAGTACAATACATTTATGCTGCTTATCCCAGAAATAGTGGATTTTCCCCAAGTCCATTTAATAATGGTCTATGGACTGTTCCTTTAGGAATGCCGTCCAAAAACTTTTTTAACATAGAGCCATTTCCCTTTTTTTGTCTTTTTACTCGCTGTAGTAAAAGGGGTTCTCGCTGCACAGCAAATCCATGTGCTGATGCAA
Source organism: Microcaecilia unicolor (assembly GCF_901765095.1). Lineage (NCBI taxonomy): Eukaryota > Metazoa > Chordata > Amphibia > Gymnophiona > Siphonopidae > Microcaecilia > Microcaecilia unicolor. The sequence continues at coordinate 533,832,498 of NC_044033.1, read as the reverse complement.
CCACAGGCCCCTTGATAAAAGCAGCCCAAACTGAAGCGGTAGATATAATACCTTGAGTGAATTCCTTTAAAAAGGCAGTAAATAAATCCTAATAAATAAATAGGCATCTTAGAGACCTGATGGAAAGGGACAATCAATGGCACACCTATCATTATCAAGATAAACCTAGAGTGGATCACATCACATTGGTAGCGGGGAGCGTGTGCATATGTTAAAGAAGGAATCGAGTCACGCAGAACAACATTTAGCAGAAACAGGACTGAAGGGTAGAATCATGCTAATTTGTCTGATACTGCTGCACTGGCGTTGCGGACCGTCTTCCTTGCCTCTGTTGTTCCAGGACTGACAGCCTTGCTGGACTCCCTCCCGATTTTGCCCAAGCTCCACCCCACAAGGTGTCACATGTGAGTGCAATTGTGCAATAGCCCATCATGATTGGTTATAGTAATTCTTATATTTAGGCTTAAAACTGATCTCCAAGATTGATATTTTGAAAATCACAAATAGATCGTTACTCCATTGCTGAGGGCAAGGTGAAGAGTGGGAACTGGACGCGGAGACGTTGGTGCTCTTTCCACTTTCGTGGTTCTTACATTGGCTGCCAGGTGCCAAAGCTCGGATTGATTTTAAAGTGTTATGTTTGGTCTTTAAGGGGGTTCCTTTTACTGAAGCTTAGCTCGAGGCCTAAAGGATTAAAATGGGGTCCCTGCTGCAGATACTTGAGCTAAACTTTAGTAAAAGACCCCCTAAGTTTTTAGATGGTCATCAATTGATAAAAATGTTACTAAAACAACTTCCAGGGCCTGTAATTATTTCCTATTAACTTTTCCCTCAACTAAAAGTGTGAGGTATAAACCTTATTTTCTCACTCTTTTTTCTTTCTGGCCATTGGATTACGGAATAATCTTCCTGATGAATTATATTTAGAAATAAATTATTATTCATTTCGTAAAGCTTTTTAAAACTCATTTGCATACTAATTTATGATTGACCTGATAATTACTGTTGTTTAATCTGTCTTAAGTTGTTTTGGCGAGGGAATTGGCGAGAGATAAGTCTTTTTTTAACATAACATAATGTTGTGAGTGATGACACTCCTTTGCCTAACACTCAGGCAGGAACCCCTGTCAAGGACTCTTGAGCTTGTTAACTTGAGGCATCAATGTCTTGGCTGTTATAATCTTGGCCACACCAATCACCTGAAGTCTCTATTATTTTTATGAAGTCTCTTTTATTGAATAAATCACAGATAATTTACTCACCAGTCAGATGTTCAGAAGTGCTGCCCCAGGGCACAGAGACTCCGCCGTTCTGGGAGCTGTTTCAGTGGTTGGAGGTGAGATCTGAGGAGAGGTAGCTTTATTGCAGGGGAGAAAGATAGTTGGACAGGTAGAAAATGCTTCAAAGCTGGGTGACTGAGATGTGCGATATCTCATTAGGGAGGAGATGTTTCAAGGTAAAAAACCCAAGTTCATTGCCGGGCAGTTCCAGGCAGGACAAAGCTGTCTGGGCCAAGATGATGGAATGCCTCATGGCTGAAGGGACAAAGGGGTGTTGAAGCTTCACATAGGCTCGGGGAGGAGCAGATAGAGACCAATGGGGACGAACCTGCAACCGGGGTGGCAAGGGAGGTGCTAGAGGACAGCCCTCGATTGGAGGGAAAGGTCATGCCTGGCTGACCTCCCAGGACAGAGATAGTGAGAATGACCAGGAAATGATAGCAGGAAGACAAAAGAGCCAAGCTTTGGCAGAGAGATAGAGGAGGTCTGGGCAGCCTCACAACCCGTGGTAAACAGTGTCTTACACAGCCAAGCAAGTGCGGTTGCATTGCTTATGAACTACATTACACATAATGCCTTGCTCACGCACCTTTGCAGAGTGAGAACTGCAGCAATGATAGTCCTTAGAAATGAGAATAACAGTAAAGGCATTACACACCTTTTAGGATCACACTATAAACTAGTGCGAGGCTGTCAGAGGACAGAACACCCCCTTCTCCCGGTTAATTTCTGAGGACTGATGAAGAGGATTGGGTTGGCACAGGTACAGCCTTCAAAACCCCTTTACACTTGGCATGAGGCATATTCTAAGGGGGGGACAGCGGTTCACAAACCCCCAAAGCGTCAAGCGATGTGAAACTCCAAACTAGCATGCCGCCATTTTGGCCACTCCACCCAAGCAGATTGTTTTTTTAAGACCCTGAAATTACCTACTTAACACCGTCTACCTTTTCTGAAATGTGAATGCAATTTCCCAGCAGATAATACTCACCAGTGCACTTTTTCCTTCCTGCAGGACCTGTCTCAGTACGTTGTCAACACGGAGAGCAACTGAGCTCTGGTTACCTATAATTCACCTTCATCTAATCACCCACTTATTTATTCCAGTTTCTTTGTCTTTCCCATCTTTTTGTCTATTAAGATGTCACAATGTATTTTATTATGTATGTAAATTTCTTCTCCACTTAGGATGCCATGATAATACGGGCTACAAATAAATATACTATTATTATTGTGCAGAATTCATGAATAATTCTACTGTTGCAGCCTGTTATGTTGTATCATTTATATTCTGCCGATATTTTCATTCTCCGAGGACAAGCAGGCTGAGTTGTTCTCAAAACTGGGTCGACGGTCCGCGGCCGGCCTAGGAACCGGCATTGCCATAACAAAAAGAAAACTTTGCTAGAGCCTTCTGGCGTGTGTGCAGTGCCACGCAAGCGCGTATCTCAGGTTTCTTTTCTTTCTGTGACGAGGTGCTGCAGGTTCATTCTATGCTCCTTGTTAGTGCCCGGGAAAAGAGCCTTCTCTTTTTGATATTTGAGATTTGTCGTGGTTTTTCCCCCTCATTTCTTTTCTCTTAGGCCACGCAGTCGGGTTCTTCTACCCTTTTCACTTAGCACAATCGAGTGCCGTTTTTCCTTCCATGTCATCAAAAACACCCAGCGGCTTCAAACGTTGTACTTGCTGCAACCGGACTATCTCAGGTACAGATACCCATTCTTGGTGTATTCAGTGCCTTGGGCCCGACCATAGGCCAGGCCCGTTGTGACCTGTGTCTTCGTATGAGAAAGGGACCCAACGGCTCGAGAAGGCCCAACGCAAGAAACTGTTTGGGGTTCGGGTCCGGGTCCTTCGACGTTGGCATCGGTACCGAGGTTGGCGACATCAACATCAAGGAACGCATCGATATCAGGAGCAGAGGTACACATGGCTGCTGAGAGGCCACTGGGAGTAGTGAGACATCGAGTGGATCTCCACCTATCTCGAGGCCTCCTGCTGCGCAGGCCCCCTAGGACTGTCCATTGTCGGATCCGACCCCGAGACGACGTGAGGATTCGACGTCATCCCTGTCGGCACCAAGGAGCCTTGGTGACGGGCATCAAGCAAAGGTGAAGAAGCTCCATCATCAATCTCCTTCTTCACGCAGTGCCGGGAGCTCTGGGGCTTGAGGGATTCAGTGCCCGAGAAGCATCGGCGCTAGGAGGACCACTCCCTCTTCATACAAGATGTACGATGTGTTGGCCTCTTAGCAGTCCAGTTCCAGCTCCCGAGCCCTCAACCAATTCTGCCACCGACTGCTCCACCAGTCCCCACAGCCTTCTCCAATGGCGGCTTCTCGACGAGCACATCTGGGCCTTACTTCCAGAGCTTCTGGATGAACTGCTGCGTCAGACTGCTTTGGCATTGGGGGTGCTTGTGCCTGCCATGCCACCTCTGCAGCTGTGTCTGGCCTTTCACCTGCGGTGAGGTCTCCAACCTCGGTGCTGCTTTGCAGCTCCGGTGTCGGTTGCCACTCAGGTCGACTCCCCAATGACATCAGTGGAGGAAGCTTCGTTGCAGTCCATGCGGGTGTCGGCCCCTCGACATCACCATCAAGAATGTTGATCCTCAGCATCGAGGCAGGCTCAGTCTCGGAGCTCCCTTAGGGAAGTGCTTTCTGATACTGAGGAGGAGCGCTCGTGGGAATCAGAGGAAGATCCCAGGTACTTAATACATAAGTACATAAGTAATGCCATACTGGGAAAAGATCAAGGGTCCATCGAGCCCAGCATCCTGTCCATGACAGCGGCCAATCCAGGCCAAGGGCACCTGGCAAGCTTCCCAAACGTACAAACATTCTATACATGTTATTGCTGGAATTGTGGATCTTTCCCAAGTCCATTTAGTAGTTTATGGACTTGTCCTTTAGGAAACCATCCAACCTCTTTTTAAACTCTGCTAAGCTAACCGCCTTCACCACTTTCTCTGGCAACGAATTCCAGAGTTTAATTATACCGTTGGGTGAAGAAAATTTTCTCCGATTTGTTTTAAATTTACTACACTGTAGTTTCATCGCATGCCCCCTAGTCCTAGTATTTTTGGAAAGCGTGAACAGACGCTTCACATCCACCTGTTCCACTCCACTCATTATTTTATATACCTCTGTCATGTCTCCCCTCAGCCGTCTCTTCTCCAAGCTGAATAGCCCTAGCCTCCTTAATCTTTCTTCATAGGGAAGTCGTCCCATCCCCGCTATCATTTTAGTCGCCCTTCGCTGCACCTTTTCCAATTCTACTATATCTTTCTTGAGATGCGGCGACCAGAATTGAACACAATACTCAAGGTGCGGTCACACCATGGAGCGATACAACGGCATTATAACATCCTCACACCTGTTTTCCATACCTTTCCTAATAATACCCAACATTCTATTCGCTTTCCTAGCCGCAGCAGCACACTGAGCAGAAGGTTTCAGCGTATTATTGACGACGACACCCAGATCCCTTTCTTGGTCCATAACTCCTAACGTGGAACCTTGCATGACGTAGCTATAATTCGGGTTCTTTTTTCCCACATGCATCACCTTGCACTTGCTCACATTAAACGTCATCTGCCATTTAGCTGCCCAGTCTCCCAGTCTCGTAAGGTTCTCTTGTAATTTTTCACAATCCTGTCGCGATTTAACAACTTTGAATAACTTTGTGTCATCAGCAAATTTAATTACCTCGCTAGTTACTCCCATCTCTAAATCATTTATAAATATATTAAAAAGCAGCGGTCCCAGCACAGACCCCTGAGGAACCCCACTAACTACCCTTCTCCATTGTGAATACTGACCATTTAACCCCACTCTCTGTTTCCTATCCTTCAACCAGTTTTTAATCCACAATAGGACATTTCCTCCTATCCCATGACCCTCCAATTTCCTCTGTAGCCTTTCATGAGGTACCTTGTCAAACGCCTTTTGAAAATCCAGATACACAATATCAACCGGTTCCCCTTTGTCCACATGTTTGTTTACTCCTTCAAAGAATTGAAGTAAATTGGTCTTTTGGGATTCCCTCCTTCCCCTCCACCTGAAAGGAGACTGTCTCCTCCTGAGAGCCTCTCCTTTACATCGTTTGTTCGGGAAATGGCTGAGGCCATTCCATTCCCTATGGAAGTGGAGGATGAGGTCAAGGCTGAGATGCTCGAGGTCCTGGACTATTTCTCTCCACCTAAGGGAAAGGGGAAAGGGAAATGGGACTTGATATACCGCCTTTCTGAGGTTTTTGCAACTACATTCAAAGCGGGTTACATATATTCAGGTACTTATTTTGTACCAGGGGCAATGGAGGGTTTGGTGACTTGCCCAGAGTCACAAGGAGCTGCAGTGGGAATCAAACTCAGTTCCCCAGGATCAAAGTCCACTGCACTAGCCAATAGGCTACTCCTTCACTCTCAGTAGGCTCCCTTGTATAAGGTACTCCAGGAAGTCCTTATGCGGAACTGGTCGTTCCCTCAGTGTGGTCCCGTGATCCCTAAGAAGACTGATTCCCAGTATCAAATCCATGGTAAATCTGGGTTGATGAGGTCTCAGGTACCCCACTACTCCATGGTGGTGGACTTTGCCCTCAAGAGAGTCTAGAGACTATGCCTCGGTGCCCCCAGGCAGAGAAGCTAGGACCTTGGACTCTTTTGGGAGGAAGACGTATCAGGCTGCTATGCTCGCTGCCCATATCCAATCTTACCAGCTCTTCATGAGCATTCACTTACAGAACTTGGTGAGGAAGCTGTCTACCTTGGTTGATGCCCTCCCTTGAGAGCAGGCTGAGCCTTTTCGCCAGGTGGTCAGGCAGCAGAAGGCGTGTCGTAAATTCCTGGCCATGGGCGCTTACGATACTTTTGATGTGGCATCCAGAACTCTGCTCAGGGTATAACAATGAGCAGACTCTCATGGCCGCATGTCTCTGACCTAGACCATTCGGTCCAGCAGAGGATGGCGGATGTACCTTTCCAGGGGGATAATCTTTTCAGAGAGAAGGTAGAAGACCTGGTTGGCCAGATCAAGAAGCACAATGATGCTATGGCTTGTCTCTCCCATACAGCCTACTCAACTAGGAGGCTTTTTGGGGGGCCACTGAGTGCTCCCTATTGCTATGCTAGGTGTAGGTACACTCTGGCGTTCCGACAGCCTATTCAGGCTCAGCCCCAGTGTGCTTGTTCTCATCAACAGCGTGTGCCTAAGGCCCCCCGCTGCTCCCCAGCAAAAGCAAGGGACGGGATTTTGACTGGCTCCAGTTAAGCATAGCCTCAATTAAATTTGCAGATGACACAAAACTATTCCAAGTTGTTAAAAGACATGCGGACTGTGAAAAATTGCAGGAAGACCTTAGGAAGCTTGAAGATTAGGCATCCAAATGGCAGATGAAATTTAATGTGGACAAACAGCTATGCGATGTTAGGTTCAACATTAAAAGTCTCCACCCAAGAAAAAGATGTAGGCGTCATGTGGGCAATACGTTGAAATCTTCTGCCCCGTGTGCAGCAGCAGACCCCAAAAAAGCAGGATGATAGAAAATATTAGGAAAGGAATAGATAATTAGAAGGATGCAAGGCCTGCCTAGAGAGAGGCATAAGCAGTTGATAGGAGGAGTTAAAATTGCCCTTGTACAAGTCATTGGTGAGGCCCCACTGTGTTCAGTTCTAGAAGCTGTATTTTGCTAAGGATGTAAAAAGACTTGAAGTGGTTCAGAGAAAGGTGACCAAAATGGTGAACGTTCTGCGACAGAAGATGTATGAGAAGAGACTTGAAGACCTAAATGTCTATACCATGGAGTAAGAGGGAAAACAGGGGTGATAGTATAATGACATTTAAATACTTGAGAAGTATCAATACACACAAGACTTTTTCAAAGTTGGGGAATCTGTACAACTAGAGGACATGAAATGAAGCTATTATGAGGAAAGACTAAAGAGGTTAGGTCTCTTCAGCTTGGAAAATGACTTCGGTGGTGAGTAAACTAATGGAAATGCTTCTAAAGCAGAGGATTGTAAGGTTTCTCAAATCGAATGGACTGCAGGACCCGTGGCAGCATGGTTTCACTAGAGGCAGGTCATGTCAGACAAATATGATTGATTTCTTTGACTGGGTGACCAAACAGTTGGACGAGGGAGAGGCACTAGATATGGTGTACTTGGATTTTAGCAAAGCCTTTGACACGGTTCTGCGCAGGGCCTTGCCTAGGGTCTCTGGTGCCCCCCTGCAGACTATCGGTTGGCGCCCCCCCCCCATCCAGCAGAGCAGGAACAGAAGGGAGCAGGCAAGTAAGCTGGACCTCAGGAAAAAATAGCACTGTATGTATCCCTCATTGATAAGTCTCTGACTCTAAAGTTTAGCAATTTCATTAAAGCAAAATGTATTTTCACATATCACATCCTATCCAAGGAGAATGTTTTATATATGTCACCCGTCTGTGGTAAAACTTCACACAGTATCAAAATACCTCTAATATGTAGTCGTGCCAGCCGAGGAAACTAACTGTGCTCAGCTCACAAGAGACAGAGTGAACATAAAATAAAACTTCATCCTTAAAAGATAATATCGGATGAATGCATGAAGGTGAAGGTGAATATGAATTCCTGTGAATGGAATCAATTTGATTTACAATAAATCCAGATACTATTCCCTCATATATATAACAAAAAATTATTTAAGTGGAATGGAATTATTTGACTGTACTGGTAAACAGAAAGAAATACTCTATTGCATTCTAATCTCCTTTGCACCAAAGGATATAATTCAGATCAAACATTTATCTCTGATCAACTATCTCAGATCAAATATTTATTTCAGATCAAATATTAAGGTTTCCTTGCTTACAGTCACTTAAATCTACCTAGCCTTTATATAGCTTATAGGATTTAAACACTCTTAAACTGAAATTCACCCTTTTCTATTCTTCATAAACTTCAAGTAATCCTGAAATATTCCGATCCTTTTCTCACTAGAGAAACTTCAATCGCCACCAATCTCTTTTCACTTATATTTTCTCATTTACCACAATCAGGCACTCTTTTATAATTTCAGTCAACAAACACAGGAAGTCACAGCTGGATGTCTCTCTTGGCAAAGGACAGCTCTCACTCTGTTCACTTCCCCGGCAGATTTCTTAACAGAAGCTGATCATCCAATCAGAGAGCGCTATTTGAATGCAGATTAACATACAGACACTCATGGGAATGTTTAGTGAAAAACACCGGACTAATTTGCATATGATTTAAACAAATCTGAGCATATGACAACCAAGTACAGACTCCCAGCACCTGAATTCTGCAATTAGATTTAAGGCAAATACTTTTAAAACTTATTTTTAGCACTTTTAAAATTTCAGGTTCTCTTTAATTTGAATGCTGTTTCAAGCTCTGAAACTCACCCTGACTGAGGAGCTAGCCCTAAACTGAAGCATAAATAGCAATCTGGTTGTATTCTCATGTAACTTGAAGAGCGTGCCTGCCTCAATTAATACTGCTCCTTTGCATGAAAAGGGAGGGCAGCGGAAATAGGAGAATCACAAGTTCATGTGAAAGATTTTGCAAGTGAGCAGACGGAGGCAGGGCAGTGGCGCCCCCCTGCGGCACTTACCGCATCAGCACGGCCCTGGTTCTGCGCAGGCAATGTATAAATAAACTGAGGGACCTTGGTATGTGCCCTCTTACTCCGTAGGGTGTGGATGGCATGAGGAAGGATCTAGCGAAGCTTGAAGAATGATCCGATAAATGGCAACTAAGATTTAATGCTAAGAAATGCAGGGTCATGCACTTGGGTTAAAAGAATCCTAGGGAATATAGGGGGTGAAGTGCTTCTGTGTACGAAAGAAGAGTGGGACTTGGGGTGACTGTGTCTGATGACCTCAAGGTTTCCAAATAGGTAGAAAAAGCGACAGTCAAAGCCAGAAGGATGCTCGGGTGCATAAGGAGAGGGATGACCAGCAGGAAAAAAGAGGTGATAGTGTCCCTGTATAAATAAGTCTCTGGTGAGGCCCAATTTAGAGTACTCCATGCAATTCTGGAGACCACACCTACAAAAATATATAAACAGGATAGAGTCGATCCAGAAGGCGGCTACAAAATTGGTAAGTGGTCTCCGTCATAAAACATACAGGGACAGACTTATGAACCTCAACATAAGAACATAAGTATTGCCATACTGGGACAGACCGAAGGTCCATCAAGTCCAGCATCCTATTTCCAACAGTGGCCAATCCAGGTTGCAAGTACCTGGCAAGATCCCAAAACAGTAAACACATTTAAGCTGCTTATGCTAGAAATAAGCAGTAGATTTTCCCTAAGTCTATTGTATACACTGGAAGAGAGGCGGGAGAGAGGGGATAAAAAACCTCAAGACTCACCTCTTCCGGAAAACCTACCCAGCAGACCTGAACTAATTCATGAACAATGCATCACATCTATCAAACTAAAAAATGAACAATACCCCTTCCACATAGTCCTATTACTTCAAACTCTATGAATTTTACCACTCCAGTTATAAGTGTACTTCTTGTATTGCTCACTAGAAGCTGTAGCCCCATCCCCGGAGACTTATCAGCCTCATTGGGATTACTTCTCTCTATATATTCGTCCCAGAGTTGTATTCTCTTTTCCGGAACCTTATCAGCTTCCTTGCACCTACTGTTACTCTATTTTCCACTCTGTATATATTCCCGGAGTTAGTACTTTCCTCTCCGGAACCTGTAAGCCACATTGAGCCTACTGCTATGCGGGAAAATGTGGGATACGAATGTAATAAATAAATAAATAAAATATGATAGAGACATTTAAATATCTCAGGGGCAATAATGGACAGGAAGAAAGCCTTTTTCAAATGAAGGAAACCTCTGGAATGAGAGGGCATAGGATGTAGTTAAGAGGAAATAGGCTTAGGAGGAATCTAAGAACATACTGTTTTATGGAAAGGGTGGTAGATGCATGGAATGGCCTCCCGGGGAGGTTGTGGAGACAAGGACTGTGCCAGAATTTTAAAAAAGGGTGAGGCAGGCATGTGGGATCTCTTAGGGAAAGGGGGAGATAGTGGTTACTGAGGATGGGCAGACTAGATGGGACATTTAGCCCTTATCTGCCATCATGTTTCTATGAAAAGAGATGGCTATGGGGGGAAATGACTGAAGTCTACATAAGCCAGAGTGGTGTAGAATGAGTAGAAGTGAATCGATTTTTCAGTTTTTCAAAAAGTACAAAGACCAGGAGACACTTAATGAAATTACATGGAAATACTTTTAAAACAAATAGGAGGAAATATTTTTCACTCAAAGAATAATTAAGTTTTGGAACTCATTGCCAGAGGATGTGGTAACAGCAGTTAGCATATCCGGGTTTAAAAAAAGGTTTGGACAAGTTCCTGGAGGAAAAGTCCACAGTGTGTTATTGAGACAGACATGGGAAGCCATGGAATGTTGCTACTATTTGGGTTTCTGCCAGGTACTTTTGACCTGGATTAGCCACTGCTGGAAGAGGATAACTGGACTAGATCTGGACCCAATAGGTCCAGAGAGGATTACAGGTATAGGGGCTTGTTTTAGAAAGCAGTGCTATCGATCAGCAGCAGGCTGAATGTGAAGAATGCCATTCAATTCCCATGGGTTTCCTGACATTCAGTGGTAAAAGGAGCCCATAGAAAAGTAATTGTAATATACAAACAAACTAACATAAGCACAAAGTACACCAAAATCGTTAATATATAATTACAAATACACTAAAAAAATTGGCTACAAAATAATCAAATTAACATATATTGAGAAATAGCCCTAAATCAAGTTACTAATAAAAACTAAAAGTTAAATTAAAGGAACAGAGTCTGAATTAAGCGAAAAATGAGCAAACAAAATAGTTTTAACAGGGTTTTGAAAGTGTAAATAACAATTACTGTTCCTAATTTGGGTTGGAAGAACATTCTGTATTGAGACAGCCTGATAAGAAAAATGCTTGACAGACAAACATTATTAAGAGTGTGCATTTTTGGCAGAGGAAACGCAAAGGGAAAACTGACTGTCTGAACATAAAGATCTCTGGTGAAATGGAAAAAAAAAATCAGTAAATGCAATATATATTCTGGCATGCAACCATTTAAGACCTTAGAGGCCCTTTAACTAAGGCACACCCTAAAGTGGCCTGAGCTGGTGTAGGCGTGTGCTTTGGATGCAACGCTGGTCCATTTCCTGAATGCGCCTGGAGAAAAGGCATTTTTTTATTGTGCCGGAAAATGGACATGTGGCAAAATGAAAACCAGTGCGTGTCCATTTTCGTCCTGAGACCTTAATGCCACCCATTGACTTAGCAGTAAGGTCTCCCGCAGTAACCGGGTCCAGCACGCACCAACTGCCGATTACTGCCAGGTAAGCGCCCCGTGGTAGAAACTAGAAAATATTTTCAACCCTGTGTTTTGGGTCCCTTAATAACTAAGCGTAACCGTTGAAAGGATTTCTTGCCTGTACTGACAACCAGTGCAATGTACATAGCAAAGGAGAAGATTTGTCATATTTCTGTTGCTTAATGTAAGTTTAGCTGCTGTATCTGCAGCAGCTGTAATCTGCCATCTCACAAAATAATAGCACATTTTGAACAGGTACAGAGACGGGCAACAACAATGATAAAGGGGATGGGACGACTTCCCTAAGCGGAAAGGCTGAAATGGCTAGGGCTCTTCAGCTTGGAGAAAAGATGGCTGAGAGGAGATATGATAGAGGTCTATAAAATAATGAGTGGAGTGGAATGGGTAGACGTGAATTCCTCGTTTACGCTTTCCAAAAATATTAGGAGTAGGGGGCACGCAATAAAGCTACAAAGTAGTAAATCTAATAATTCGCACCTCCAGCATTCTGAAGCTGACTCCGTGACAGTGAAGCTGTGTAGTGTTCGTAGGGTTCGTAATCGCCCCGCCCTCGAGAGAACTCTGTATAGTTGCCAGGGAAAGAAGGAGAAGGGACCAACCACAGGCCTCGCACTCACTCTCAGTGCCCCACCCTGGGAGGGAAGGAAAGGCTGCATATAATGTTCACCCACTGGAAATTCGTTCCCTCCCTCCGAGTTCCAGGGTCGCTGTCTGTCCCCCCTCCCTCCATCCCAATTCCAGGGTCCCCCCTCCCTCCCAGTTCCAGGGTCATCGTCCCTCCCTCCCTTCCAGTTCTAGGCCCCCTCCCTCCGAATTTTAAAAGTCATCCTGACTTACCTCGCGGGGTAAAAAGCGTGCGGGCTTGGCACTTATTTCAGTTTTCCCTTCTCTGTCTCTCAGCTCTGGTCCCGCCCTTGTGGAAACAGGAAATGAGGGCGGGACCACAGCTGAGAGACAGAGAAGGGAAAACTGAAATAAGTGCCGAGCCTGCACGCTTTTTACCGCTGCTGCTGGCTGCCATAACCCCAACAGGTAAGTCAGGATGACTTTAAAATTCGGAGGGAGGGGGCCTGGAACTGGAAGGGAGGGAGGGAGGGACGATGACCCTGGAAATTGGAGGGAGGGACAACGACCCTGGAACTGGGAAGAAGGGAGGGGGTACCCTGGAACTGGGAGGGAGGGAGGAAGGGAAGGGGGACCCTGGAACTGGGAGGGAGGGAGGGAGGGAGAGAGAGAGGGGGGACCCTGGAACTGGGAGGGAGGGAGGGAGGGAGAGAGAGAAGGGGGACCCTGGAATTGGGAGGGAGGGAGGGAGAGAGAGAGGGAGGACCCTGGAACTGGGAGGGAGGGAGGGAGGGAGAGAGAGAAGGGGGACCCTGGAATTGGGAGGGAGGGGGACCCTGGAATTGGAAGGGATGGAGGGGGGACGCTGGAACTTCCCTTAAAAACATTAATGTTAGAAGGTGATTACCATGCTAGTGCCAGTTTCATTTCAATGAGAAATAGGCTTTTTTTTACTAGTTTAAAAGAAATCGGCAAAAATATTTCTTTGCTCAGCATGTAATTAAACTCTGGAATTTGTTGCCAGAGAATGAGGTAAAAGCAGCTGGCTTAGCGGAGTTTAAAAAAAGGTTTGGATAGCTTCCTAAAAGAAAAGTCCATAAGCCATTATTAAAATGGACTTGGGAAAATCCACTGCTTATTTCTGGGATAAGCAGCATAAAATGTACTGTTTTGGGATCTTGTCAGGTACTTGTGACCTGGATTGACCACTGTTGGAAACAGGATACTGGGCTTGATGAACCCTTGGTCTGACCCAGTTTGGCAATTCGTATGTACTTACAGTAAGTGGTTATAATTTGCCAACAGGAACACTCCTCTGATATGTCCATACACTTATGCACATATATTTGAGCAATTTTGTCATGCAAGTGTTTGTACTGAAAGTAGCAATACAGATGCTGCAGGAAATAGGAAAAGGAAGAATCAGAAGAGGAAAAGACATGAGAGAGCCTTACTTAGCTCAGGGATGGGGCATCAGCATCTGAAAGAATCAGGGATTCAGAAAGACTGAATTGTCCAAAGGTTTCTCACATAGGCAACCGAGACCCCTCGGACCAGCCGTCCGGGCTCCGCCCAGGGGTTTTTAAACCCCTCTTCTCTCTCCTCCCATACCAGCGGGGTAAACTTGGCCGGCAGGAACCTGCCCGCCATGCCTCGCTCGCACCCCGCTGGCATCGGCGCGCAATGCCCATCAGGGCACGGCGCCATGTTATAG